>NC_080166.1:130523726-130608064 GCF_950295315.1 Erinaceus europaeus | reverse complement strand
CATGAAGGTTTTGTTCCTGACGTAGTGTTTTGTTCCTGATATTTTCCAAGTTGCCTGCATTCAATTCGAGCCTTCGGCTTTCTGACATGAAAAACAAGACTTCTTGGATTCATCTGGGACAAATCCAGAGCAGAAGGTTCAGTGCCAATAAAGGTACAGAGAATATATTTTCCTGTCCAAATATGCTCTCTAGATATTCAAACCTCATTAGCATGACATTCAGTTAGCACAAAACACACTCTGTTTCCAGTGCAGTAGGTGGCAGGCTGGAAGCTCCAGGACATCTTTGAAGCCAGCTTGGTTGGCCAGAAAGACTGTGAGTTGGGTTCTTCCAGAGGACTGGGATACTTGGCCAAGAACTGGCCATTGGAAATCAGGGAAAGGATGAGAAGTCCGCTTTGTTTGCCATCCAGTTCTGGCTTTTTCTTATGAAAAGGTAAGCCAGGTCATTCTCAGATGAATGAAAGGGATCCAACAATAAAATCACTTGCCTACCCAGTCTGGAAGCAAGAACAAATGTCTGTTTCAAGGACAGCAAAACTAGGAGAGGTGGGCTAGGAAATGCAGTGTGAGACTGAATTATCATCAGCAAGCCTTACTTCCGGCTAGTCTACTTTCTGAGCTGCTCTTCCTTTCTTTTCTCTTTGCCTCCAGGGTTATCACTGGGGCTCAGTGCCAGCACTTATGAATCCACTGCTCCTGGCGGCCATTTTTTTTTCTTTTGTTTCATTTTGTTTTCTTGGACAGAGAGAAGATGAGAGAGGAGGGGGGAAAGAAAGATAGACACCTGAAGACCTGCTTCACCTCTTCTGAAGCAACCCCCCTGGCGGGTGGGGAGCAGGGGGCTCAAATTGGAGTATTTGCACAGGTCCTTGAGCTTAGTACTGTGGACATTCAGCCCAGTGAGCCCCCTCCTGACCCTCCTAAGCTGCCTTTCCAAGCATAGGAAGAACTCGAGAGAACTGCAGAAGACAAAAATCCCTGCATGACATAAAGAGAAATCTTTGGAGAACCAGGCAGTGGCGCACCTGGTTGAGTGCACATGTCACCATACACAAGGACCATACACATGTCACCATACACAAGTCACTGTTCCCCACCTGCAGGAGGAAAGCTTCACAAGCAGTGAATCAGTGATGCAGATGTCTCTCTGTCTCTCTTCCTCATTATCATCCCCCTCTTCCCTCTCAATTTCTCTCTGTCTCTATCCAATAAGTATATGAATAAAAATCTCTGGATGCAAAACTAATGTGTCTTCAGGAGCCTTGTTGCCTGAAGTTGGGTAGCCAGTGTTCCTTGTTTCCTTTCAGATCATTTATTTATTTTCATGATAGAGATAGATATATAGATAAATGATAGAGATACACTGACAGATACTAGAATACTGTTTAGTTCTTGCTTATGGTGATGCTGGGGGTTGATCCTCGGACCTCAGACCCTCAGGTCTGAAAGCTTTTGCAAACCATTATGCTACTTCCCCTGCTCCAACATCCTAGCTCATCTTTTTTTTTACTGCCACCAGATTTATTGCTGAGGCTCAGTGCCTGCACAACAAATCCACTGCTCCTGACAGCCATTTTTAATTTTTGTCAAATCCCCTTGCATTTTGTATGATAAAATAAAGAGAAATTAAGAGTGGAGGGAGAGGTGGAGACAAAGAGAGAAAAATAAAGACCTACTTCACTGGGGCTAGGAAGACCACAGAATGGATATGCAAAAAGACTTTCATGCCTGAGGCTCCAAGCTCTCAGCTTCAATCTTCAGCACCACCATAAGCCCAAGCTGAAGGAATGCTCTGGTTGGTCTATCGCCTGCCTATCTATCTATCATCTATCTATCTATCTATCTATCTATCTATCTATCATCATTCATCTATCATCTATCTATCATCTTTATCTCTACCTCTATCTCTCTCTCTTTCCCTCTGTATCTCTCCCTCTCACTGAAATAAAATAAATTAAGTAATTTGTTTTAAAAAGACCTACTTCTCTGCCCATGAACCTCCCCCACCCCTTGCAGGTGGGGAATGGGGGCTCAAACCTGGGTCTTTGCACATGGTAGTGTGTGTACTTAGCTGGGTGCACTACCACAACAGCCTAACTCTTAAGATTATTTGACATTACTACTTTTCATTCTTGTTCTTTGCCAGCTGCACACACATATATGCAATTTTTATTTATTTATTGAATAGAAACAGCCAGAAATTGGTAGGGGGCTTGAACCTGGGTCCTAGTACATTCTAACATGTGCACACACCACCTGGCCTTTCTATAATTTTTCTAATGTCTGGATTGAAAGCTCCTTCAATCGGACTTTTCATTATTTTCGCTAACATGAAAACCATGAGTGTGAGATGCTGTGACTTGTTTCTGTCACCCAGGAATACTTTGATGGAACCAACTAGACACTAGCACATAGTAGAAACTCAATAAGCACTTGAATCTGATGACTCAAAAAGCAGGTTGTCTGACCTACTCCTAATTATGCTGCCTTCTACAAAGTGGCTGATTATATTTATTTCCCTAAATCATGGTTGTAATCTCTTTATCTATCTCTTTCTCTCTCCCTCTCTCTCTCACACTATTAAAGAGCTTTAATAGCTTCTCACAGCTGACCTCAAATTCATCCATGGTATTGAACCTGTCACAAGAATCATCACCTCCAAGGCTGGGGCAATGACAGAAAATCAAATGAAATACTAGGAGTGTCTCCAATTTGTATGTAGTTTTCTGGATAACCTAAATGAACTGCTTTGAATCTGTTTTTTTTTTTTTTTTGAGCACTCACTGGATTGATAATATAACAGGAAAAGGGACAAAACATTTCAGTGAGGAGAGGGGGTCTTCTTGACACTTCTGGACTGCATCTAGCATTCATTCCTCCTGCTTTGTTTATTCTAAGTCATTCGTCTTCCTTCTCAACTAATCTTACTCTTCTTCCTGTCATTTGCTACATCCTGGCCTCCTCCAGTGAGCCAGCCTAGTGCTGTCTCAGGTCTGGCTAGGATCTCCAGGGTGGCACCAGATATCCTGAAGAGAACAATGACTATCCTTTATCCTTTAAGACCATGACTAGATGTCTTCCCCTCCAGAGAGCTCTAACTGTGGTGGAGGATAGAAGTAGACACATGAGCTGTATATTTCCATATCATTCCATGAGACCTCTGGATTTCCTCTGCCACTTGCCAGGATTACACTCATTTCAAGGTCTTGGGCTAATGCATTCCAATGATAAGGTTAAACAGAATAGACGCTGCCCTCTAGAAAGTAATGCTAATGCACTGTTAAAGAAGAGAATACAGGGCAGGAAGAACACTCACCCAGTAGAGTGCACACTTTGCAGTGCAAGAGGACCCAAGATCGAGCCCCTGCCTGATACCACTTGTTGATCACTAGGCATCTGTTGGTCATGATGCCAGGTCCCCTGCATTGCTTGATGCTGTGGTCTATTTACATAATCATTGTTTTGCCTGAGACCCACCCTACCTGCAAGGTATTGGTTTAATCCCCACTGGTTAGAACCTTTGCAACAGCTGATATGGAAGCTTACTACTTCCATGCTCTTTTTTTCTCTCTCTCTCTCTCCACCCCCTATCTTAGCCATTTCCTTTTCCGACCTGTCACTTCCGTTTCAGGGGATATAAATGTGTTTTCTCTCATCAATAAAGGATTGCATTGTGTTCCCGCTCAGCCAAGAGTTCCTGGTTCCTCTCCGCATCGCTGAGTAAGCAGCAGCCCAGGTTGGCTCCAGTCGAGTTCTCTCCAACCCTGAGAACACGTGCCCAGGAAGAAACACCCTCATGCTAGCCTGGCAGGCATCAGGGGAAGCTTTGGAAATTGTAAAACAGTGCTGTCGTGTCTCTCACCTTCTCTCTCTCTCCATATATATGTTAAAAGGAAAGATAAACAGTCCATTAGGACTGATAGAATTTTGCAAGTATGACAAATTTTAGGAGACAGAAAGAAAAGAGAGAGAGACAAGCTGTGATACTTGCAGGAGGGAGAGAAAGAGAAGAGAATGTACATCACAGATAAACGCTTTAACCAAGCATGTTGATGTTTGTTGGTATCTTCTAATTCTGCTTTTAAAAACCCCTTCTGTTTCATTTGGTTTAAATCCCCCCTGCTTAACACTGCATTCTATTTACATAACCACTGTATTCTATTTACATAACCACTGCCTTCTATTTACATAAATCACTGTTACATTTACATAAAGCACCACCTTCCCTCCAGGGCATTGGTGGTTTTGTGGTAGAATTCTCACCTGCTCCACCCCCTCTCCTTGTCACACCCTAATCCTCTCCTTGTTACACCCCCTGATTTTCACCACTCACTTTTCTCTCCACCCTCTCTGCATCACATCCTGTTTACACCCTACTTGGGAAGTATATATAAAGACAACATTGTTCGTTTTAGTTGGTTGTTAGTTTAGCTTAGCTTGGTATAGATTGCGCTGCGTCCTGCATGAATAAAGAGATACTGCATACAGCTCAACCATGAGTCCCTGGTCATCTGTCTCCCGTCAATGAAGCTCAGCCCAACAGATGTTGGCAAAGTTTCACAAACATTCCTGTTTTTTTCATCAAGTCTTCAAGTTCTTAATGAGATTTTGTGGTGTAGGGACCATGACCACACACATATACTATTCCATTGTTCCCTGACAACCTTTTTCATTCTTTTTAATTCAAACACAGAATTGCTCTACCATCAGTGGAATTTTCTTGGCATCATCAGGGAGCTTCCATGTGGTTCTGAGGCTTGAGCCCAGCTCCTTGTGCATGGTAAGATATACAGTTTACCAGCTGAGCTATCCCTTGGTCCGAAGAACTATTCAGATCATTTTTAAAAGGAAGTATGAATGTGAAAGAGAGTTTGGTGGAAGCAGAAGATGGGAATTTGAATACATATTCTCTCTTGCTAGTATTGATATAATTGCTGGTAATAAAAGTCTAAGATTTCAGCTCTTAACTCAAAAGCAAAAGTGAGCAATCAAGGATGAGAACTGACCTTAGAGTCACCAACTGCAGTTCACATACAAGGCACCCTCATCACTGCATGAAGCATTACTAGGCTAATGGGGAAGAATAGGACTTAGCACATGAGACACAGATGTTGAAATGGGACCTCTCATCTATCTGTTGGGTTGATACAACACCAGCAGTATCAGTATCACCAGTATAGTCATGAAAATAGCCAAAAGTTAACCACTTAGAGCAGGGACCCTACATGTACTTGAACAAATTAGTTATTAATCTTCAAAACAGTCACAGAGATAGGTGTTTTATTTATGTTTTTGCATCCAGGGAAGGGAAAACTCAGTTGTTGACTCAGATTATGGGGTTTTCTGTCCAGGGAAGTTTGGTCGGCATCATGCTAGCATCTGAAACCTGGTGACTGAAAAGAGAGTTAACATATAAAGCCAAACAAATTGTGGACTAATCATGAACCTAAAGGCTAGAATAGTGCAGATGAAGAGCTGGGGAGGTCTCCATTTTGTATATAGCTAGAAGGCATCTTTTAGTCATATTCCAAAGGGCCTGTGGCTACACTAGTTTTGTTTATTTTCCCCTAAGCCTGAAATGTGATATGCATGTGGATCCAAGTTATTGTCTAGGGAAAGGTGTATAAATATTCTTGACTGTAAACCCCAGCAATTTGATGTGATCTGAGGCCCATATTCAGCATAGAAGCCTATATGACATTTGCATCCCTATAGATCTGAGCTCACATTCTATGGTCATGAGTAGGAACATTCCAAGCTGCCCAGCCTCCTGTTGGAGGATGGAACATTTTATAATGTTGTTGATCCAAGTTGAGGGCAAAGTCCTATGAGGGCCCACAAAGGGAACTATTTTGTTGTTCCTGATAGAGATGACTGGTAACAGTAGAGAGAGGGATTTATTCTAGGTCTAGGCACATTATGTCTGTTGAGAACCTCAGGACTCCCCGACTAGGGCCCCAGCTGATGGGGTGGCCTGATGTGCATTTGTCTGAGTTCAAGGTGTGTATTGGATCCACTCACTAACATACAAAAAGAAATAAAAGAAAAAAAGTATAGTGCTGACGAGCTTATGCTTTCCAATATGCCAGCTCTCTTAGCATATGGCTGCTAAATTGTAATTATGTTTAGACACTGAGTTTCTTATTTGTACAAGAATTATTTTGGATGTTTAGCATTGTAATGTTTCTACCCATGGCTACTATATTGGGTGATAAAAACAGTATTTGCATGACTGTTCTACTAGACAGCTCTGACTAGACCATGGTCCCCATACCAGCTTCCTGTATCAGGTATGAATATCAAGAAGGATTTTGTGTGGCAGTCTGGTTAGTGTAGACCACATTATCTTCAAAAGGCTTATTCTTACAAATATTTACAAACTTCTTTGCATACATATGAAGCTGTCTGTATTTATTTTTCAGTACTTACCACAAAACTTAAATTTTAAGTCTAGTACCTGAGTGGGAAAGAAAGAGAGAGAGAGAGAGAGAGAGAGAATTAGAATGAAAATGAATGCATGTTTGGGAAAATCTACAGTAATCAGTTTCAAATATCCAAGAACAACCTTCAATTTGAACCTAGAAGTATCATGATGAGTAACTAGTTGAGTTGACTGGAACAAATGATTTATTCTATTTTATCATCTAAAATGTAGATAGAAAAGTAAATATCCTTTGAGTTTATCATATTAAAGGTGATCAATGCATAATGAAAATAGTTACAGTGGCCAGGTGGTGGACTTACTGGGTATTGTACAAGCATCATCATGTACCAGGACCTGATTGTCACTTACAAGCAGTGCAGCAGTGCAGCATGTATGTCTCTCTTTATGTCTCTCTCCCTATCTCTGTCTCTTACTATGGAAAAAATAGCCATTGGAAGCAGTGGAATTGTGTAGGCACTGAGCCCCAGTGATAACCCTGGTGGAAAATAAGAAAAAAAAAGAGACAGAGATAGATAGATAGATAGATAGATAGATAGATAGATAGATAGGTAAGTAAAGAAAGAAATTTGTTGTTGCAATGATTATAATATGAGCACTGAGAATGTGACTGGAGCTTTGTATGGGAGAATCAGATTCTTTTTAAAGTTATTCAGGCCTGGAGGTGCCCTAACTTAAAGAAACTTAGAAAATGCACTCAGTAAAGGAACAAATCAGTAACATGTTCTCTGCCCCTTGCATCAGCTTCTAATGGCCCTAAAATGAAGCAATTAATCCAAATTAACAATTAAGGAGAGGTTCTGAATGACCAGAGAGGTAGCAGTAATAGGATTAAGGCTTATGCCTTGGCATTCCGGAGGTGACATCAAGAGGATGTGACATTAAAGGTGACTCACACTGTCTAGACAGATGACAAAGGAATCTGAGGAAAACAGAAATACAAGACTGATTCAAGAGTACAAGCTAGCATTGAAGATTTCCCAATGATCATTTCTTTCAGTCAAATGATTTCATACTAAAAATGCTGCTTCAAATCCAGAGGTCTAACCAAATGGTTCCTTTAAAATGAAGGAGGGGGGAAAGCTGGGGCGATGGTATACTGGTCCTACAAAAGACTTTTATGCATGAGGCTCTGAAGTCTCAGGTTCAGTCTCCAGCACCACCATTACACAGAGCTAAGAAGTGTTGTGATCTTTCTGTCTGAATTCCTCTCTCTCTCTCTCTCTCTCTGTCATTAAAATGAAATAAATAAAGTATTTTTAAAATAATGAGACTGGGAGTTAGCTCAGCTGGCAGAAGACATGCTTCACCATGAGTGAGAGCACATGAGTTGGGGCCTCTGGTAAGCCTGGTGTACAGTCTTCATACTGTCTCTTTGACCCTGGACTAGGACCCAGGACCTAAAGTGGTGGATTATACAGGCTGAACCTTCATAAGTCTCCAGTTGGGGTGCTCCATCAGAGCTCCTGTGAGGCCCCCGAGCTTCAGGTAGCAGAACCCCAGGTCACAGGGTCTCAAAGGTCCTGGAGCGCAGGGGGCTGATGGGGAACCATGGCAGCACCTTGCAAAGGGACAGTTTTTTGAGTAATGGAGCAGTGTTGTAACATCTCTTCTCTCTCTGTCTGTCCCCATTTGTCTTAAAAGGCAAAAGAGTAGAGTCTATCAGGATTTGGGAAATCATACTGGCATGAAGCCCAAGTGAAAAGAAATTCTGATAGAAAAAAATCTTAATATTGAAAGTGGAATTTATATGTTTTGCTTTAAAGAGAAAAGGCAGGTTTTATTAATCAAAAAATTTCATTTTTTAAACCAATTTTGCTTTTTTTTTTTCTGTTCAGATGCCTTTTCTCCTGAGCAATTGCCCAGGCCTCTCCAAGTGATTTGTTTATTTATTTATTTCACTATTCCTGTCACCAAAGTGTCTCCTAACTTGCTTCACTGAGCATCATCTTCTCCAATTCCAGCCACACAACGTCATCCCTCTTATTGCTGAATAAATGACCAGAATTTTCAGTTGAATGACTGATTCCAGTGTAATGATGTCATTCCATAGCATGCTAAGTCTCTAGGACAGCAAACTTGGCCATTTTCCCAGGAGGGTTGGCAGAGTCTACTGTTGATGAATGCTTCAAGGTAGACTCAAGCCAGGTCACCTCAGTGCCTGCCTCCTGCATAAGCCCAGAAGGGGGAGGTACAGAAAGACCTCTATCCTTGGAGAGAGGGATTGGTAAGTATTTCAGCAAGTCAAGTACACATATTGAACCACCTACAACAGAGCCCACCACAGTTTTTCACCAAGTATAGCATAACCATTCTGAACCTCACTTATAATCTAAGAGAAAGAATGTGTATTAGCCCAAATTAAAACCAATCTAGGTGTCCAACAACAAAAGGGTGTCTTAGAAAGTTTTAGTTTATAAGCACAATGGATTATTACTCAGATACTAAAAATTATGACATCATCTTCACCTCATCTTCATTGTAGCTTGAAGGAATCATATTAAGGGAGATAAGAAAAAGAGAAAGATGAATATGGGATGATCTCACTCATGGGTAGACTAAGAACAGAAGTGGAAACACAAAGCAGAACTTGGACTAGGTTTGGTATATTGCACCAAAGTGAAGGACTCTAGGGGATGGGGAGACTCCAGGTTGTGATGCAGGATGGTGGAGGAGGACCTGGACTGGGGTGAGAGTGTTTTGCAGAAAACTGGGAATTTTTTTACACCTGTACCAACAACTGTATTTCTGTTGAATGTAAACCATTAATACCCCCCAAAAATTGTAATTAGGAAAAAAGAATAGATTCTCAGGTAGATATTTATTAATTTTTGAGAGAAAACCAGAGCAGCTCTCTGGTTCAAACAATACTGGGGATCAAACGTGGGGACCTCATACTTGATAGTCCCATACCATATCCACTGTGCTACCTCCAAGACACTGTTAGGTAGATTTCAAGAGCTGAGCCTCACATGTCCCTACCTTTCCCACCCCCACCACTGTCTTTCTAGCTTGTCAATTCAGTTTTCCCTTCTTTGGCCTGTGTTGTAAACATTAAGTATCACTAAGGGCAGAAAGGGAAATCAAGGCTGCCATATTCTTCAAGAGGGATGTTCTTGTTTCACCTTGAGTGAAGAGAGAGAAAAGTCACATTTCTCCCTGGTCACCAATGAGGCTGAATGCCACCTTGATAGTAGGAATATTGCCCATAGAAACCTTTCCAAATAAATTTCAGAAAAGACTTCTGAAGCCAAAAGACTTCTGAGCCAAAGTTCACTGCTGGGAAATTGTGCAGATGCAGTCACAGCCGCCATGTTGTCCCCTCAGGTTATTGCCAGTTCCCACGAGAGTTAATACAATATTCTTGGAGTGCCTTTCCCAACCAATCCTGTCCTGACTTGTCACTCCTGGTTTTTGCCCTATAAAGCCCTCCTACCTCTGCCTGTCTCTCTCTTGCCCACTTTTCACCTCAGTGATTAGACGCAAGGAAGGGTGCTGCACAAGGCAGCCATTTTTGCTAGCTCCACATTCTGAGCTTGATCCTGCTGATTTTTTTTTTCACTTAGAAAGAAAGTCTGTTCCTAATGATACAATGTGAAATCCAATTGGCATACAGTGAACTGTCAAGCTGAATTAGAAGATACCAACAAACATCAACATGCTTGGTTAAAGCGTTTATCTGTGATGTACATTCTCTTCTCTTTCTCTCCCTCCTGCAAGTATCACAACTTGTCTCTCTCTCTTTTTTTTCTGTCTCCTAAAATTTGTCATACTTGCAAAATTCTATCATTAGGAACAGACTTTCTTTCTAAGTGAAAAAAAAATCAGCAGGATCAAGCTCAGAATGTGGAGACAGTCAGAATCAACATGATTATTCAGAAGCCCTAGGAAGTCTAATCATCCTCCATGATGGTGTGTAGACATACCCATTCTGATAGACATGCACAGCTTTTACAATTATCTTTATTTATTTGTTAGACAGAGACAGCCAGATGTTGAAAGGGAAAGGAGTGGTAGAGAATGAGAGAGACAAAGAGACACCTGCAGCACTGCTTCACCACTCACAAAGCTTTCCTCCTGCAGGTGGGGACTGTGGGCTCAAACCTGGGCCCTTGTGCATTGTAACATGTGTGCTCAATCAGGTGTGCCACCAGCTGGCCCCAACGTGCATAGCTTTTTCTCCCTAAATACTATATAGAGAGAGATAGAAGAGCCATCAGTCAGAACCTT
Organism: Erinaceus europaeus; assembly: GCF_950295315.1. NCBI lineage: Eukaryota > Metazoa > Chordata > Mammalia > Eulipotyphla > Erinaceidae > Erinaceus > Erinaceus europaeus. Next base: position 130,597,389 of record NC_080166.1, on the reverse strand, counting down.
CCAAAATGAATGCTACCTCCCAGAACATTGTGCTTGACTATAAAATCAAAGTTTTCCATGAGAAACATAGAACACAAGGTCATTATCTTCTGCTCTTTGTTGATATCTAGTCTCTGCCAATATATATATATATATATATATACATATATATATAATAAAGATTATATATATATTATAAAGATTTTATATATATATTATAAAGATTATATATATATATATATATATATATATATATATATAATATCTTTGTATCAAGTGTGGTGAACCAGAGTTTGGTTGGTTATGCTCTTGAAGTATATTTGATTCCCACTTGTGATATTGGAGATGTCACTGAGGAAAGATGGAATGCAGATTTCTAGTGAATGCTGTCAAATCAGCACAGTGTGAACCATGTGCATGAGCTGAACAAGACTGGTTATCACAGAGCTATAAATGTAACTAATTCCAAGCTCCGCAATAGAGTTTTATGTTCTGATCAATGCACACCCACTTTCCCTTTAGACCTGACCATCTAAACTTAAGGGTCAGAATACTGTCTTCTCTACTCCCCCACCCCCTCATTTTACTTAGAAAGAAGAAGAGAGAATCAGAACTGGAGGAGACTGGTAGAAAGAGAAGAGAGAACACCATAGTAGTGTTCAACATCTATGGAATTTCCCCCCCTGGGTGCTGTCCATGGTGCTTCCATGTTGTGCAAAGGCTCAAACCAAGTATGTTGTGCATGGTGAAGCTTGTGTTCTACTGGGTAAACCATCTCCCAGCCCATAAAAGCTTTCATGATCAGAACTAGTTCATGGAGAGGAAGCAGTGACTGAGTTAAGGAGACTCCAAGTCTCCATGGGGAAATACCCACCAATTAGAACAGAACTCAAAAAACTGCTTGAAAATGATTTCAGTAAATACAAGATAAACTCAAATTAGCTCTAATTTTTTTTAATCCTTTTCTCTAAAGGAAATGCAAAATAATTCTCAAACCAGAAACACATCATGGATAAGAGAAGGGGGAACAGACTGTTTTATTTTCTTCTGTAACAAAACATTTCAGTCTTACAGTGAAAAAGACAGAATCTAGGTGTGGGTGTATAATTGAATTAATCAGGTCTTCCATGTTGTTTTTCTCTGTGATGCACATTTTAAGTGCAGAAGTAAGTCATGTATTCTGGAGAAGAAGTAATTGGGGAAAAGAATGTTTAAAGAACACCTCCCATTGCTGATAATAAAATGCACTGTGGTTTGAAAACACCACCGACATTGACCAGACACTGACTGGAACACTGAGTCACAGGAAGCGCTTCACCTGGATTCAGAGTCCCTCTGGTTGCTGCTGCTACTTTTGAAACTGGTTCTGCTACGAATTATGCTTCCATTCACTGCCGACCATGTCCTCTGAGCCCTGACACAACCGTGCCTGTATACCTGTGTTCAGTGTACCTGGGGTGGCAAAGCCAGACAGATCACCAGAAACCAATGAGACAAATAATAATAATAGTAATAGCAGTCGTTGAGGCAGTTAGATAACTCACCATGTACGGGGTGCAGTGTGCCATGTGCACTTGGCTCGTGGCCCCGGGTTGAGCTCCAGCACCACCTGGGAAGACCAGGGCCCTGGGGGAATCTCTGGTGCTCTGGTATCTCTCTTTTTATCTCTCTCTTTTTCTATCAGAAGGAAAAAGAAACCTGGACCAAATCATGCAAGGCCCTGGATCCATAATCGACCTCTACCTATCTATCTATTGACTATCACCACCAAGTTTATTGCTGGAATTAGGTGTGTGCACAAATTCCACTGCTCTTAGTGTTCATTTCTTTTGTCTTAATATTTTATTTATCTTTATTTATTTATGGACAGACAATGTCAGAAATAGAAAGGGAAGGGGGAAATAGAGGAAGTGGGGCACCTACAACATGTCTTCACTACTCACAAAGCCTTTCCCCTGCAGATGGGGACCAGGGGCTCAAACCTGGGTCCTTGTATATTGTAACATGTGCGCTCAACCAGGTACACCATCACCTGGCCCCTTGGTGTTCATTTCTATTCCATTTATCTCTGTGTCTCCTGTTTCTCAGAGAGAGAGAGAGGGAGAAGGAGAGGGAGAGGGAGAGGGAGAGGGAGAGGGAGAGGGAGAGGGAGAGGGAGAGGGAGAGAGAGAGAGAGAGAGAGAGAGAGAGAGAGAGAGAGATCCCAAAGCACTGCTTTGCTCTGGCCTGTGGTGTTTGGGATTGAACCTGAAATCTCAAAGCCTCAGGCATGAACATTTTTTGCAGAATCATTATGCTGTCTCACCAACTCTCTGCTAGAAAGTCTTAAAGCTACCCTGACAAGTTTGAGCTTCAGGAACTGGTTTTCCACTAACAAGACTCAAAAAGGATGAATAGAAAGAATCCTATAAAAGAAGCAACCCTTCCTTCCCCTTCAGCGGAAACAGCCCTAACTGAAGACATCAGTATTCCTTCCACACACCCAATACAAGTTCCTATCTGGTGCCTCTGAATTGTGTGTGCTAGCAAAACCTGGGCAAGCAAAGATGCAGGGTTTCATTTCAGGGTTAAAGACTCAGACAAGTACAGATATTTGAAAATATATGGACATATAACTGGATTGTGACTAAAAGCTGTACTCCAAAGACTAGGTTCGGTTGTATTTTATACCACCGATCATTAATGGATTGACTCAAATCAACTACAGGCCATATATATATGGCCTGTAGTTTATTAAGATTATATATATATATATATATATATATATATATATAATCTTAATAACAGTAATAAGGAAATGTTTTTACAAAACTGTAGCTGTCACATATCCTCAAAATATCTGTTAGCACATTCATCCATGTTCATCTCTCTCTCCTCCTCTCTCTCTCTCTCTCTCTCTCCATAAATATATATATATATATATATATTGCTTCTGGTACTATCACTGAGGCTTGGTGCCAGCACTACAAATCCACTACTGCTCCTGGCAGCCATTTTTTCCATTTTTTTAAATATGATAGAGAGAAATTGAGAGGAGAGGGGGAGAGAAAAAGAGAGACACCTGCAGACCTGCTTCACCACTTGCGAAGCGTTTCCCCTGCGAATAAAGAGCCAGGGGCTCAAACCAGGATCCTTGTGTGGATCCTTGCACTTAGCACTTATGTGGACTTAACTGGGTGATCCACCTCTTGGCTGCCCTTCAATATATTTTAAAAGGAGTCACCAAGTACTAAGTCTTGTACCAGTATTTATGCCACAGATTTCAGAAGCACAGTCAAAATCAACCACACAGCTTAATCCCCTGGATTTACAGACAGCACCACGTTTCTTCATGCAAAGCCTTCTTGTCTAAGAACCCAGTCAATTTTGGAACAACTGTCCCAACCCAGAGATAATTATTAATAGATCATGAATTCTAACAATACTTGGACGTCTGAGTGAGAACTCTTGTTAATTGCACTTTGCATTTTTCCTGAATGGAAGAGCTATGGGAGCCCTCTGGTGGCCAGGATCAGAGTGCTGGTTACCAGTGGCAGGAGAGGAGGCTCACCCTCACTCAGGGAGATGCAAACCCAGATGACACTGCCTGGCCACCTCAGGCCCAAGAGAATGAACAGCAGCAAAGACATCAAAAGGACCAGCCAACACGCGCTGGGGAAGGTGTGGACAATGGGGCCATGTCAACACCTGTGACAGAGGAAAGAATGGCTTCCTAAGAAAGCACTGTTGCTGCTTAGGGTAAGGTTAAATTCCAGTGCTAGACAAGCAAAGTGTGAGCTTATTCTGAGTATCAATTCATTCCCGGTCCGCAGAGAAACATAAACATATTCACTAGAACCCTTGTACCCAGAGAACAGGAAGAACTACACATGTGAGTTTTCTTCCAAGGGCATTTGAACCTAGCTTATTGTTAGGCCAAAAATAATCACTGCAGATGTGGGTAGTACGTCCTTATTAGAAATTCATTACTTGGAGGTCAATTTCAGAAATTCATTTCCCAGGGCCAGTGATTCCCTATTAATTCCAGTACAATTATGAAAGGACTGTATTAAAAGAGTTACAACTTCAATAAAAATGATAAAGGCACAGGGATTTCGCCCTCACTCAAATACTAATTTTGATAAATAAATATAGTTCTTAGAATTCTAATTTATGTTTAAAAATTACAATATTCTCTGATAAACATAATAAGACATTGCAGGGTGGAAATGTTACCTTACCATCACTAGTAAAGATATCATTTTGATACCAGGAGCTGTTATCCTTACACCTTCAGGGTGCAAAAGAGTCACAGAGGAGGACTTCTTTGGGTCCCCAAGTTCCTGATCAAGTAATTTTGGTTTGATCAGTCTTAATCATGCCCTACAGAAGTTATGCCATTTTTCCAGAATATTCCCTGGGGGTCACATTTGGCAGAGCAAAGACAACTCTTCCTTTTTCTTCATTTTATTTTTCATTTGTGATTACCAGTATGTTAGAAGATTCTAAAATTACAGGCTCTAGTTCCACACCACATCAACCCACACCTCCCCAAGATAATCACTGTTTTCTTTTGTTTTGCACTTGCATGTGTCTCACTTCTCTAGAGTCCACGTCTGAGTGGAACTATCCGCTAGTTGTCCTGGATCCCTTTACTTGCCGCACTAAGCGTAATCACTCTTCTTTGTCTTTACACCTTCACAGGCCTCCGCTGATTCCTGGCACATCATAATTATGCGCAAGTTTGTTAAGTGAAAGGATGCAAGATTTTCATCGAGGGAAGAAGTCCCAGACAAAATGAATCCACCAACACACACACACATGAAAATATTCCCTACCACATAAATGCGAGCGTGCTTCATTGGGGAGGGGGTGCACACAGAGCATGTCGGTCACATTATACGCCTCTCTTCTTTGCTTAACACAAACCCTCCTTCAAGTTTTCATTTACAGTGCCTAAATTGGTATACCCACAATTCTGCAAATTAATAATCAATTCTCACCTCATAACAATAAACACTTTTGTTTTTCAATAGAAGATGACAGTAGTATAAAAGAGATTGACTGGGGGGCTAGAGGATAGTAGCTGGGCACACATGTTACTATGTGCAAGGGCTCAGGTTCAAGACCCCCAGTCCTTACCTGCAGGGTGGAAGCTTCATAAGGCGTGAAGCAGGGCTGCAGGTGTCTCTCTTTCTCTCTTCCATTCTGTCTCCTCTCTCTCTTTCCTTGATTTCTCCCAATCTTCTCAAATTAAAAAGAACAAAGAAAAGAAATGGTCACCAAGAGTGGTGGACTTGTCCTGCAGGCAGGGAGCCCCAGCAATAATCCTGGTGGCCAAAAAGAATGATTAGTGGCAAAAAGATCAATGACTGAGGAACACTGAGAAAGCAGCCTAAGGCAGATTGGATTTTCTTAGAGGCCTCTGTTCTTTCCAGGTGGATAGGTCAAAATCCATGCTAACACCGTCCCCCAGTTAAATTAAATTAATTCTGATAGCCACCCATCAGGGTTGTCAAACAGTATTGATTTTACTACTGACCTGAAGTTAGCAACAGAAAACCCAAGAGCAGTGCTTTTGGAAGACTAGGTGTGTTGGTATGCTTTTAAAAACCCCTTCTGTTTCATTTGGTTTAAATCCCCCCTGCTTAACACTATTCTATTTACATAACCACTTCATTCTATTTACATAACCGCTGTTAACAAGCATTACCCTCCCTCCAGGGCATTGGTGGTTCAGTGATAGAATTCTTGCCTGCTCCGCCCCCTCTCCTTGTCATACCCTGATTTTCACCAGTCACTTTTCTCTGCACCCTCTCTGTGTCACATCCTGTTCCCACCCTACTGGGCTAGTATATTTATAAGGAAAAGATTGTTTTGTAGTTTTGAGTTTAGCTTAGCTTGGTATAGATTGCGCTGCGTCCTGCATGAATAAAGAGATACTGCATACAACCCAGCCATGAGTCCCGGGTTGTCTGTTACCCGCCCGTGAAGCCAGCCCGGTGAAAACAACATATGGCGCTACAATGTGGGACTGGACTTGCGCAACTCCCAGATAAGTGAAGACTTATGCACTACCTATGCACCTATGGTCTTCTCTTCTGCTTACGAAGAGGTTTGCCAAAGCCTCTATTGTTTCATCATGAGACAGTTACTCTGTCTCTGGAACATTTTGCTCTGGGTCACACTTTTTTTACCTGACCGGGAACTTTGGTTTCTTGTGACCCTAATCATAGAGCTTGGGAGATGCACAGAGATTACTCCTTGGACTTTCTGGATTCCCTCACCCATGTTTCCTGAGGAAAAGGACTATATTTTGCTCCGGGCCACAGTTTGGTTCTTTATGACCGTCGTAGACCTTGGGATATGCATGGGGATTTCCACTGGGACTTTCTGGACTTCTTCTTGAATGTTTCCCATGGAGAAGGACTACTTTAATTTGAGGAGCATTCTCAAGTACCCTGTCAGTCCCCAAGAATGGAGACACATGGTTAGTTCTACTCTCCTGATTAGATTCTATCTTCAATGGGAAGACACTTTTAAAAATGGGTGCCTGAAGCAATCCAGCAGGAACAGTCAGAAGCACCCTAAATGGAATTTCGAGGAGTTTTTTGGACTAGGACGCCCTCTGGGGACTCTTGATGCTACATGGTGAGATCCATTTCATAAGAGAGTGATTTAAATGACTGAATTTTTGTATGACATTGACTTAAAAAAAATGCTGGACACAGCCATGATTTCTAGAGACATCCAGAAACAATCCAAAAAATTGTTTTTTCCTCCATTGATTTCTTTTTTTACGTCTTGGCATAAATCTGAAACGTTTAATCCTGAAAACTGTATGAGTATGGGTGGGGCAGATAGTGCAATGATTATGTTAATTATTCTCATGCCTAAGGCTTCTACCGTGGTTCTTCTGTTTACCTTTCCACATTTTATTGAGTTTAAACTGTTTAAACAACCTTAAAATCAGACTAGAAAGGACTTCCAATTATAATGGAGTTATCAATTATAGTAAACTTCTAATCTGCTACAAGTTTTGTTTGACAAGTAAGTGAATTTCAGCTGTCAAAGTCTTCACATGAAAAAGCATCTACTCAAATGGAATTCCTGGAAATCTATTTGGACCCCTGTTCTCTGACATTGCCCACAAGATGGAATGACTACAACACACCCCCGGAAACCAATGATGTGACCTGGCATGACCTGAAGAAACAGATTCACAGACTCCAAAGCTCACTTTCTACAGAAAAGCTAAATTCCGACATTCCCCATCAAGACAGACGTGCAGTATTTAATCCCCTGGCATTTTCTTCCGTGGTCATCTACTTTGGATTGACACCTCCATCGGACTTACTGGTACACGCTGCTGTGTTTCTCAAAGACTAACTTCAGCCAATTGCCTTGAGACTTTATAGACCATGTCCCCTCACCTGCAGGCTCTGTCCCCAGAGCCAGAAAACTCTGCCTCCTTATTAGGTTATGCCCACAGAGGCAGGAAACGCCCTTTGAGGCAAGAGATGCCCCAAAATGCATGAAGTGCTCCCAGAGGCAAGAAATGCCCTTTTGCCTGCTAGGCCTTGCCCTTTGAGGCAAGAAATGTTCCCCTTGGCATCACACTGGTTATTGCTGCTCGCCTATTTTGTTTTCCATGTCTTATGCCAGTTCTTTTGAAAATGCCTGTACGATATAGGTTTCTGTTCAGCCCACAATCCTGATACTATGGCCATTAGTTAAGAAGGAAGGGGGAATTGTTGGTATGCTTTTAAAAACCCCTTCTGTTTTATTTGGTTTAAATCCCCCCTGCTTAACACTATTCTATTTACATAACCACTGCATTCTATTTACATAACCACTGTTAACAAGCACCACCCTCCCTCCAGGGCATTGGTGGTTCAGTGATAGAATTCTTGCCTGCTCTGCCCCCTCTCCTTGTCATACCCTGATTTTCACCAGTCACTTTTCTCTCCACCCTCTCTGTGTCACATCCTGTTCCCACCCTACTGGGCTAGTATATTTATAAGGAAAAGATTGTTTTGTAGTTTTGAGTTTAGCTTAGCTTGGTATAGACTGCACTGCATCCTGCATGAATAAAGAGATACTGCTTATAACCCAGCCATAAGTCCCGGGTCGTCTGTTACCCGCCCGTGAAGCCAGCCCGGCAAAAACAACATAGGTGAATGGCCTTTAGTTGCTATATTAGCATTTGAAAGGAACTAAAAACACAGGTTTCAATTCATTGTAAACTCAAGACACAGAAGGAACTTGAACCCTCCCCCATCTTTGTCCTGTGGAAAACCATTGCAATCAGCTACAAGTCTGCTCACACACAGACCTTAGCCAATACTACTGTGACTACTACTAACATCTGATAAGAATTAAAATGGGGGAGTTGGGCGGTAGTGCACACATGTACAAAGCGCAATGACCCCTGCAAGGATCCCTGTTTGAGCCCCTGGCTCCTCACACGCAGGGGAGTTGCTTCACAGGCTGTGAAGCAGGTCTGCAGATGTCTGTCTTTCCCCTCTCTGTCTTCCCCTCCTCTCTCCATTTCTCTGTCCTATGCAACAACAACGGCATCAACTACAACAATAAAATAATAAGGGGAACAAAAGGGAATAAGTAAATAAATATATTTTTAAAAGATTTTAAAAAAGAATTAAGATGAAAACAAGTACAGTGCTGTTCTAAATACAGTGTGTTTCTACTAGAAATAGATATTATCTGGATCTAGTTAACATCTGTTCATGAAAATCAATTTACTGTGGTTAAGTGGTGGCTTGTCTAACAGAGCACTCACACACAAGCATGCGCACACACACACACACACACACACACACACATACACACTGTGGGGGGTCCTGGGTTGGAGGGTTTGAGTCCCTGGACACCTTATGGAAGGGCCTGCTGGGAGGAAGCTTTGTGATTGGTGATGTTGTGCTGCAGTGTCTCTCCTCCCTGTCTCTCTCATTCTCTATCTCTCACCTTTAAAAATATTTGTTTGATTAGTTTATATACTGTATTCTAAAGAGACAGAAAGAAATCAAGAGGGTATGGAAGGAGAGAGAGGGAGAGAGAAAGAGACAAACCCTTCTCGAAGATTTCATTTATAGTGCCTAAATTGGTATACCCATAATTCTGCAAATTAATATCAATTCTCATCTCATAACAATGAGAAGCATAAAAAAGACCAGTGAACTAAATCTTGGTTTTCTAAAAGGGTAAACAAAATTGACAATCCCTTCAGATTCACTGAAAAAGAAAAAAGGAGAAGACTCAAATAAATAGCATTGTAAGTGAAAGAGAAGACATTACAACAACACTATAGAAATCCAGAGTATCATGTGAGGCTTCTATGAACCAAGCTAGAGAACCTGGAAAATAATGGGCGAGTTCCTAGAAACATACAACCCTCCAAAACTGAACCGAAAGGAACTAGAAAACATAAACAGATTAATCATAGCCCAAGAAATTGAAACAGTTATCAAGAACCTTTCAAACAATAAAAGTTCAGGACCAGGTGTTTTTATAAATGCTTTCTACAAAACCTTTAAAGAAGAGTTAATACTATACTTTTTAAGCTCTTCCAAAAGGTTGAAGACTCAGGAAGACTCCCTTCCAGCTTCTATGAAACCAACATCACCCTGATACCAAAACCAGACAGGGACACAACCACCACAACAAAACAAACAAACAATATCGACAAGCCAATATCACAGATAAACATAGAGGCTAAAATACTGAAGAAAACTCTAGCCAACAAGATACAACACTATATATTTAAAATAAAGATTGTTTATCATGACCAAGTGGGATTTCTCTCAGTGATGCAAGGCTGGCTAATATATAAAAATCAAACAATGTGATTCACCACATCAAAAAACACATGATTATCTCAATAGATGCAGAGAAAGCCTTTGATAAAATCCAACATCCTTTCATGATCAAAACACTATAAAAAGTGGGAATAGATGGAAAATTACACAAAATAGTGGAGTCTCTCTCTCTCTCTCCATATATATATATATATATATATATATATATATATATATATATATATAGCAAACCTACAGCCAACATGATTCTCAATGATGAAAAACTGGAAGCATTTCCCCTCAGATCAGGTACTAGACAGGGATGCCCACTATCACCATTATTATTCAACATAGTGTTGGAAGTTCCTGCCATAGCAATCAGGCAGGAGCAAGAAATTAAAGGGATACAGATTGGAAAAAGAAGAAGTAAAACTGTCATTATTTGTATTTCATATGATAGTATACATAGAAAAACCTAAAGAATCAAGCAGGAAGCACCTGCAACTTATTTATTTATTTATTTAATTTATTTATTCCCTTTTGTTGCTCTTGTTGTTTTATTGTTGTAGTTATTATTGTTGTTGTCGTTGTTGGATAGGACAGAGAGAAATGGAGAGAGGAGGGGAATACAGAGAGGAGGAGAGGAAGACAGACACCTGCAGACCTGCTTCACCGCCTGTGAAGCGACTTCCCTGCAGGTGGGGAGCCGGGGTTCGAACCGGGATCCTGATGCCGGTCCTTGTGTTTTGCGCCACCTGCGCTTAACCCGCTGTGCTACAGCCCGACTCCCAACCTGCAACTTATTAAGCAATATATTAATATAGTGATATATCAATATAGTCAGTGGTATTTCCTTATGCAAACACTAAATCAAAAGTCCAGAAGTCAATCCCATTCACTATAGAAGCAAAAAATAAAAAATGTAAAAAAAAAAAAAAACTAGGAGGAAACCTAATAAAAGAAGTGTAAGATTTATATATCAAAAACTATGTCACTATCCAAGAAAATAGGAAAAGATACAAAGAAGTAGAAAATATTCCATATTTTCCCTAAATCATATCAGTTGGGTTCACAGTTAACAATATTTGTATACTTTTCCCATAATGGGGAGCTACTTTCTTCCCTGACCCAGCTGTCTAGTCCTATTTCCAGCTCTGACACTATCTTCCCAAATAGCATTTTCGGCCCACCTGCATGTTAGCTGTTGGACTCAGGCAAAACTTAATAAAGCCATGGGCCCTCGGAATATACCTAAAATAGACCTACAAGCCTTTTCCAAAATGGAGACCCCAAGTCTCATCTGCTGTAATCTTACCTTTAGAATCCTGATTATTAAACAATTTGTTCTTTTTTGTATCTTAATGCTTTTTCAGACACCAAGTTGCAGATGCTACCATGATGCCAGCCTGACTTCCCCTGGATGGATGATCTCATTGACATACCCCGGAACCCCATCTCTCCAGACCCCTGCCCACTAGGGAAAGATAGAAACAGGCTGAGAGTAGGGGTCAACCTACCAATGCCCATGTCCAGTGGGAAAGCAATTACAGATGCCAGATCTTCCACCTTCTGCATCCCATAATGACCCTGGATCCATGCTCCCAAGAGGTAAAGAATTGGAAAGCTTCCAATGGAAGGGATGGACTGGATAAAGAACTCTGATGGTGGGAATTGTGTGGAATGTACCCCTCTTATCCAGTGGTCTTGTTGATCATTATTAAATCAATAAAAAACAATGAAAAAATATTCCAAATTCACAGATACGAAGAATTAACATCATCAAAATGAATATTCTACCCAGAGCATTCTGGCCTGACTTTCAACTCTGACTACATCTTTTTAGACAATATTTTTAGCCCACTTTCCTGGTAACTACCAAGCTCGAACAAAAATTACTAAAGTTGTGGCCCGAGGAACATACTAAAGTTGACTTCCTAGTTTCTCTGCACCCTAAAATCCCTATTCTCACCTGCTCTATTCCTACTTTTGGTTCCTGTTTATTGTTTATCATTTGTTTTCTTGCTTTATACTTTACTGCCTTTCTGCCAACCAAGTTGCAGATGTTACTGTGATTCCAGCCTGACTTTCCTGGGCAGACAACCTCACCAACGTGTCCTGGAAACCTCACCTCCCCAGAGCCCAACCCCACTAGGGAAAGAGAGAAACAGGCTGGTACTATGGGCCAGTCTGCCAACATCTGTCTATGTGTAGCTGAGAAGCAATTACAGAAGCCAGAACTCCAATCTTCTGCACCTCCAAAAGAATTCTGGTCCATACCCCCAGGGAGAGAGAGAAAGAGAGAGAGATTAAGGGAAGATGATCTGTTGGATACTTCGTGGTCGCCATATGTTGTTTTCGACGGGTTATGTTGTTTTCGTCAGGCTGTCTTCACGGGCGGGTAACAGACGACCAGGGACTCATGGTTGAGCTGTAGGCAGTATCGCTTTATTCATGCAGGATGCAGCACAATCTAAGACAAGCTAAGCTAAACTCAAGTACCCTAAAACTCACAATACTGTCTTTATATATACTTGCCAAGTAGGGTGGAAACAGGATGTGACATAGAGAGGGTGGAGAGAAAAGTGACTGGTGAAAATCAGAGTGTGACAAGGAGGGGATCAGGGTGTGACAAAGAGGGGGCAGAGCAGGCGAGAATCCTATCACTGAACCACCAATGCCCTGGAGGGAGTGCTTTATGTAAAAGTGATTTACGTAAATAGACCAAAGCTTTGAATGGGATTAAATCTATCCCTATATAGGCATATGGTTAAGCAGAAGCCAGGGGGAGCTGGCATACTATCCAACAATGATCAGAGGACTCTCAACTATAATTCCATCAAGACCAAGAGAAAAGAAAAAAAGGAAGGATATTCAAAAGTATCAAAAGGTGTAGGTGTAACTTAGAAAGGAAGAGAAGGCAGGGCCATAGGGAAAACTGGGCAAATATAGACAGTTATAGAAGCAATAGTAAACCCATGTCTGGGACCTTGGGAGAACTATTGATATTGCCAATGGAAGGAATGGGGACACAGAATTCGGGTGATGGTGCACCTGGTTGAGTGCCCATGTTACACAAGGGTCAGGGTTGAGCATCTGGCCCCCACCTGCAGGAGAAAAGCTTTGTGAGTGGTAAAACAAGGCTGCAGGTGTCTATCTGTCTCTCTCCCTCTCTATATCCCCCTTTCTTCTTAAATTCTAGCTGTCTCTGTCCAATAAAGATAATGAAAATATTTCTAAAAACTTTTTAAAAGAATTATAACCCTGTTATCTCTTAACTTTGTAAATCAGTATTAAATCACTAATAAAAAGAAAAATGTTTTAAAAACAGGAATCTAAAAAATGGGTGTTCAGAGCAATGTACAAGCCCAGAGCCCCAGTGACAAAACGGGGGGATGTATAATTGGTAAATAAATAGTTATTTGTTTGTGCAACAAGTATATTCCAAGTGTCCACTCTGTGACAAGTGCTACCACTGCAGCCGGTGTTGAGGTTAAATCAGAACTGATCATCCTTCTTCCAATTGTAAGACAGCAGTCAATCCAGGGCTTTGCATCTGGGTAATGCCACACCTGAGTGGGCTCTCCAGTTTTTATGTCTTACTTCCTGAGAGGGAGAGCCAGACATAGAGAAGGGTAAAGCAGCAGTGTTCCCATGGGCTGCAGAGGTTCAAACCCAGGCCCCCAGACACAGTAAGGTATGTGCTCTATTGGCTGAGTGTTCTCCTGGGCAGGGGAACATCATTATCTCATGTCACACTGGGCAGTCAGCTCAAGCCAAGAGAGGTCTTGGGAGATAAGAGTCCTATATATGTATCATGGAACTCACAGATCAAATACAAGTCATAGATCTGGAAAAAGAGAGTGTTTGAAGATAAAGTTGTTTGTTTGTTTTTATCTTATTCAGAAAGTCCTTTTGTGTTTTCCTAGAACCAAGAACTCCTCTTGCATTTGGATCTATTTGATGGGGTTTGTAGACAGAGGGTGTGGAGTCAGAACATACTCTGACCCAGCCAACCTGAAGGTACCCTACCTGCCCACTTATGCCTCTGCTGCTGTATCTGAGTGCTTTGTGCTTTCTCCAAATGATCTTGATGCCTTCATTCATGTGGATACTTACTGTTGCTATAGAAACACACACAGGCACACACACACACACACACACACACACACACACACCCCTACCATCAAAATCCCATGGACACATCTGCCTCCCAGAATAAGCAAAACTAATGAAAGCAGGGCATTGTAGTTGTCATGTTTTCATTTTGTCTTTAACAAGTAAAGAAGCAAACATTTCTTCTAGCTTAATTCTCACAGACACTCAAAAAAAAAAAAAAAAAAAGCAGAAAGCAGAAAAATATGCCTTCTGGTATTCTGCCCTTAGTGAAACCAAGGTACAACATCTCACAGATTAGGTCTATCGTGTTTGGCTCAGCAGTGCATCTGCACATCTTTGAAAAGACATCTGAAGCTTTCCCAAATGCCCCACAGTGAGCAAGCTGCAGTAGAGTCAGGATCAAGACTGTTCAGTTGGTAGGAAGGCCTGTCACCACAGAAGGGGCTGAGCCGCTTGCGAATAGAACTCTCTCGTGTCACATCTTGTACCTCTGGAGCTGACACAGAGGCATGAAAAGAGAGCTCGGAGCTGGAATTCTGCTATGCATGAAACTTCCAAATGTAGAGACTGAGTCTCAGAGGGTTCAGTCTCTTTTCTGCCATTGTTTCCCAAGTTTCTGGGCAACAGTAGAGCTGTCAAGCCAAATTGTCTCTGCACATATGCTCTCTCTGGCTGAGTACAGGGGTGGCAACATTGCTTCTCCAAATGGCAGCCAACAGGAAAAGGACCATGAAGGGGGCTGTTGTTAAGCATGATTAAGACAAAAGGCCTCCTAGGAACATGGGGATGGACCCATTGGTGGTCTGTGAGCAATCAATCCGGACTTTTGCCTCTGGCTCAGGCAAAATCTCCTATCTTCTGTCTGCAGTGAACTTGTCAGCTTGTAAGGATAAACTCTTAAATCTTTGGTAGCTCTTGATACTAAAATGTGTATTTTGGGAGTTGGGTTTTAGCACAGTGGGTTAAGCACAGCTGGAGCTAAGCACACGAGCCAGCGTAAGGATACCGGTTCCAGACCCTGGCTCCCCACCTGCACAGGAGTGGTGGTGAAGCAGGTCTGCAGGTGTCTATCTTTCTCTCCCTTTTTCTGTCTTTCCCTCCTGTCTCCATTTCTCTCTGTCCTATCCAACAACGATGACATCAATTGCAACAATAATGACTACAACAATAAAACAAGGGCAATAAAAGGGAATAAATAAATAATAAATAAATAAATCTTTTAAATGCGTCTTTAATCACAAGTGTAATTTTCAGTATCAAAGACAGTATCTGACACACGCCGGAGAATCTATGATTGGCTATCCTCATGACTATTACTAAACAATCAGTGCTCATATTTGGCATAGCATTCATTGTTCTCCCCTAAGTCCTCCAAACAGACAGGATAACAAACCACTCAGGGTGCCTAGAACATCTGTCTTTCTCTCTAAAATTCCACGTCATCATACTCTGTTTACTCACCCATGCGGATTTTTGCTAAACAAGATGCCTTTGTAGTCTAGACCATAGCAGATGTTAAAACATGCTCATGAATTGAGTAAAAAAAAAAAAAAAAAAAAAAAAAAACCTCTTCTATGCATGTTCCTATTGCTGAAATCACATTCTGGTCAAAGCCAACAGATTTGGAGAGAAGTACTAATATCCTTTTTTTTTTTTTTTTGAGAATTCTATTGACAACCCATCTCACAGGGGAGAAATCTCACTCAAATATAAAACATGCTTATGAATTGAGTAAAAAAAAAAAAAAAAAACCTCTTCTATGCATGTTCCTATTGCTGAAATCACATTCTGGTCAAAGCCAACAGATTTGGAGAGAAGTACTAATATCCTTTTTTTTTTTTTTTTTTTTTGACAATTCTATTGACAACCCATCTCACAGGGGAGAAATCTCACTCAAATATATGTCCTTTGTGTGAACACACTCATTGTTAATTTGGGCCCTTTGTGAAGGTCTAGGCTTTAAATGTTTGCACTAAATAAGCAGGCAAACTCAAGAGTTGGTAAAAGCTTAAGGCACAGCATGGGTCCCGCAAATGTCTTGATATTAAACACTTCAGGGAGAGACGACTTGCTGAACGTTCTATTTTGCCCTCATCCTCCTCCACTTACATAGAATTATCCCCAATTTTACAAAGGGACTGTGCAATGCAGTTTTTTTTTTTTTTGGACATTATGTGAAGGTGCCATTTTCTTCAAGTATAGCACAACATGCATTAGAGAAACTTGCCAGGTATATTTTGCCCTTAAACATAGACAAGACAGAAGTAGCAACTACCAAAGGTACTTAGAGCAATGAGTCAGCCAACTGGCTCTATTTTATCATGTACTATTTTGGCTTCTTTAAATTATCTTGCTGCAAAATTGGTAGGAAATGCTTCTGGCAAAGAGAGAACACTTGTGTAATATTTCTGATGTCAGTATTTGTTTTATTAATCTTTTCCTGTGAGGGAAAACAGCTACATGGGCAGGGTTTTTTTTTTCATTTGTATGCCTAAAATAATCTGAGAAGTGTTTATTGTCAAGACCAGTAATAAAAGGATAATAACATTTTATGCTCTTGATGAAGGCTTTGGCAGATGATAGAGAAATGCACACAACGTTTGTATTACCTGGTAAAGGGAATTTACATGTGTTTATTGCCACCATCACTCTCTCTTCACAAATCTTTTTGAAGTAACATGGCTTGTTCACATGTCACTGATGTCAGGTAGAACATTTGACAGGCTTCAGAGCTATGCTGATAATCCTAGTGTGTGCTGTAGTCTATTCCCACTGTAGAGTCTCCATTCTGCCTCACACAATTGACCTTTTCGATCCGATTTGCTAACTTCACATCTTCTTTGAATCATCGCTCTGTTCTCTTAGTCTAAGAGTCTGCTTTTGTCTTGTTGGATTTGTTCCTTTGTTGGACTTCTTTTTCTTTCGTGAATGTGGGGAATCACATAGTGTTTGTTTTTCTCCAACTGCTTCATCTTACTTAGCAGAGGATTTTCTAGTTCTTCCTCTGTCTTAGTGAAAGGTAAGTTTTCATCTTTTTATTTTTTACATTTATTTATTTTCCCTTTTGTTGCCTTTGTTTTTTTATTGTTGTTGTAGTTATTGTTGTTGTTACTGATGTCGTCCTTGTTAGGTAGTACAGAGAGAAATGGAGAGGGGAGTGAAAGACAAAGGGGAGGGGGAGAAAGACAGACACCTGCAGACCTGCTTCATTGCCTGTGAAGCTAGTCCCCTACAGGTGGGGAGCCGGGGGCTCGAACCGGGATCCTTATGCCGGTCCTTGTGCTTTGTGTCACATATGCTTAACCCTCTGTGCTACCGCCTGACTCCTGCAAGTTTTCGTTGTTGTTATGTTTGAGTAGTGCTATGTAGCAATATTTAAACCACATTTGCTTTTTAAAATTTATTTATAAAATGGAAATATTGACAAGACCATAGGATAAGAGGGGTACAGTTCCACACAATTCCCACCACCAGAACTCCATATCTCATCCCCTCCCCTGATAGCTTTCCTGTTCTTTATCCCTCTGGGAGCATGGACCCAAGGTTATTGTGGGATGCAGAAGGTGGAAGGTCTGGCTTCTGTAACTGCTTCCACGCTGAACATGGGCATTGGCAGATTGATCCGTACTCCCAGCCTTAGACTACAGTAACTTTGTCTAGTCACACATCAGTGGGCAGGTAGGACATTTCCAAATCATGTCATGGATTCTGAGAATAATGTGTTACAGTGAACACAGGGCAGGCACATCTTTTCCTTCTTTCTCTTGATCTTTCTTTCTTCCTTTCTTTCTTCCTTCATTCCTTCCTTCCTACCTTCCTCAGTGCCAGCACTATAAATCTACCACTCCTGGTGACTAGTTTTCCTTTTTTTTTTTCATTGTATATGATTGGATAGAATGAATTTGAGAAGGGAGGCAAAGATAGAGAGGGAGAGAGAGAAAAAGAGACACCTGCAGACCTGCTTCACTGCTCTTGAAGCTTTCTCCCTGCAGGTAGGGAGTGGGAACAGGGATTCTAACCTGGGTCCTTGTGCATTGTAGCATGCGCACTTAACCAGGTGTACTACCACCTGACCCTCAGATACACCATTTCCAATTAATGGTTTTATGTTTTCCAGATAAATGTCTAGAAGTGGAATAGCTGAGTGATACAGTTGATCTCTATTCTTTGTTTGTCTTGGAGATTTTTTTTTTTCTTTCGAGAAAATTCCATGCTAATTTCAGATAAAATCAGGCATGGGGGCCAGGTGGTGGCACACCTCTCTGAGTGCACATATTACAGTGCACAAGGACCCAGGTTCAAGTACCTGGTCTTCACCTGGAGGGGGAAAGTTTCACGAGAAGTGAAGCTGGTCTGCAGGTGTCCCTCTGTCTCTCTCCCACTCTGTCTACCCCTCCACTCTCAGCCTCTCTCTGTCTCTATCCAATAATAAAAAAATAAAATAAATGTTTTAAAAATAAACAAATTTTTAAAAAATCGGTCATGTTCAGAGTGGTATGGTTAAAGACCACTTTATTTTCCATGGTGGCCACAACCAATAGAGAATAAGGTTGCCATTTTTTTCCATATGCTTACCAATACTGTTGTTTATTTCATTTTATGCTATTTTATTTTATTGCCACTAGGATTATAGCTGAGGCTCCGGAGCATAACAGTACTACAAAAGCACCACTCCTAGTGGTCCCATTTTTTTTTTACTTTAAAAAAAAAAGAAAGAAGATATGACAGAGAGAAATTGAGAGGGGAAGAAGAGACAGAGAATGAAAGAGAAAGATAAGACACCTGCATTCCCTGCTTCACCATGCGTGAACCCCCATCCCCCCATCCCCCTCAGGTGGGAACTGGGCTTTTGAACCGGGGTCCTTATGCATGGTAAGGTGTGCAGCCAGCTGGGGGAGCCACTGCCTGGCACACGTTTCATATCTTGCTGATAAAATTCTTCCTCCTGGGAGTGAAGTCACATAACATCCTGGTTTGGGCTGCATGCATTTCTGTTATGATAAGAGATGATCAGCCTCTCTCCATGCACCTGCTGGACATCTGTGTCTCTTCTTTAGAGAAGTGTCTATGGGATATCTTGCTAACTTAGTCTTCAAAGCACCGCTGACATGTAGCATAAGGCAGTATGAACCTGCTGGCTGGGAACTCAAGTCCTTCCCTGGACTGTGACTCTTCAGCGGGACCTCATTGCATCCCGTTCTCTTTGTGGACTTTGTGTCAGGTACTGAAGGGAGGAGCTGATTTCTCTTTTATTTCGTAAGAGGAATAATGTTGTTTATTTATATATTATTAATTTTATTTATTTATTTATTCATTTTTGTTGTTGTTGTAGTTATGATTGTTGTTGGATAGGACAGAGAGAAATGGAGAGAGGAGGGGAAGACAGAGAGGAGGAGAGAAAGACAGACACCTGCAGACCTGCTTCACTGCCTGTGAAGTGACTCCCCTGCAGGTGGGGAGCCGGGGGCTCGAACCGGGATCCTTATGCCGGTCCTTGCACTTTGCGCCATCTGTGCTTTACCCACAGTGCTACTGCCTGACTCCATATATATATATAATGAGAGAGAGATACAGAAAGAAAGATCAGAGCACTGCTCAGCTCTGGCTTACAGTGAGTGGTGCTAAGGACTAAAACTGGGACTACAGAGCCTCAGGCATGAAAGTCTTTTCAGGAGCCAGGCAGTGGCACACTTGGTTAAGTGCACACACTACAGTGCACAAGGACCCAGGTTCAAGCCATTGGTCCCCACCTGCAGGGGTAAAGCTTCTCGAGTGGTGAAGCAGGGCTGCAGGTGTCTCTCTGTCCCTCTCCCTCACTATCTTCACTCCTCTCTCAATTTCTCTGTCTCTATCCAATAATAAATAAAGTAAAAAATATTTTTTTAAAAAAGAAAGTCTTTCGCAGAACCATTATGCTATCTCCCCAGCCCAGATAAGCTGTTTTCCAATAAAAATACATTTTCCCCCTGAAATACAGATTTATCATAACATGGTGCTTTTTGACAGCTCTCCTGAAAGTCTGTCATTATAAATCAACCTTCCCCCCACCCCATTTTCTATTGCTGAATTAATAGTAATTTTGCAAAATGATGAGATATTTTAAGGGTACAATTTCAGACCCACACATGGTGTGTGTGAGTCACCACACCCTCCACAAAAAAATTCTATGCCCACGCCTCACCCAACCCTACCCTCTCTGAAGCACCAGTTCTCAAAAAGCCAAAGAAATGTTTTGGTTACCATTTTTCTGGCAAGAGTGCTGTGTTTTCTGATCTATGTTCCACATAAGAGCAAAATCCTATGGGAAGTATCTGCCAGCTCTTATGTCACTGAGTATAATCACCTCCTGTTCCACCCATCATGGTCCACATGATACACCCTCCACTCTGGCAGGAATCCTCTCCAGCAATAATCTTTGGGATTATTGTTTACAGGCTCTTTGGGTACAGACTTAGAAGTGGTATTGCTAGGTTATAAGGTATTGCCATTTTTATCTATGCATTCTCCAAACTATTTAGTATAGTCATGGGCTCTTTGGAATATAACTAAAATATGCCTACTAATTATCTACAAAATGGAGACTCCCACACACACACTCTTCATACAAACTATTCCAACCTTTAGGTTCATGATTAGTCAACAATTTGTTTGGCTTTATATGTTAACTCTCTTTTCAACCACCAGGTTCTAGATGCTACCATGATGCCACCCTGACTTCCTTGGACAGACAGGCGACCCCACCGTGTGTCCTGAAGCCTCACCTCCCCAGAGTCCTGCCTCACTAGGGAAAAAATAGAAACAAGCTGGGAGTATGGATCCACCTGCTAACACCCATGTCCAGCAGAGAAGCAATTCCAGAAGGCAGACATCCCACTTTCTGTACCCCATAATGACACTAGGTCCATAATCCCAATAATAAATAAATAAATAAATAAAATATTTTTTTAAGAAAGTCTTTTGCAGAACCATTATGCTATCTCCCAGCCCAGATAAGCTGTTTTCCAATAAAAATACATTTTCCCCTGAAATATGGATTTCTCATAATATGGTGCTTTTTGACAGCTCTCTTGGGAGTCTATCATTATAAATCAACCTTCTCCCCACCCCATTTTATAAAGAATAAGAAAGCTATCAGGGGAGGAGATGAGATAAGGAGTTCTGGTGGTCGGAATTGTGCGGAGTTATACCCCTCTCATCCTATGTCTTTTGTGAGTGCTTCTTTTTTCTAAATAAAAATAAAAGAAGAAGAAGGAGAAGGAGGAGGAGGAGGAGGAGGAGGAGGAGGAGGAGGAGAAGGAGGAGAAGGAGAAGAAGGAGAAGAAGAAGGAGAAGGAGAAGGAGAAGGAGAAGGAGAAGGAGAAGGAGAAGGAGAAGGAGAAGGAGAAGGAGAAGGAGAAGAAGAAGAGGTATTGCTCGGTTATAAGGTATCTCCACTTTTATCTATGAATTCTCTGAACTATTTCCACAGGGGCTGGAGCAATTTGTGTTCCCAGCAACAGAATGGGCTTTTGCTCCACATCCTGGCCAAGAGTTATCATCTTTTGCTTTCTTAATAAGTGCGAGTCTCTCAAGTGTAAAGTGGTATGCAAAATTTTAATATTGTTTTTCCACATTTCAAAAAAAAGAGTTTTCTTTAAAAATCAGGTGCTTTTAAAAAGCACTGGCTTGATCTTTGACACACTGAAGAGCATGCCAGGGATTCATCTACCACAAGATGAATTTTCCCATATTTCAAAATGGTTGATGGAAAGGAAGGCACACTCCAAATCCCATTTCCCTTCTACCTTAAATGCTGTAGCTAGCCAGAGGAGAATTCAGGGGTGAAGAACTTCTGACATTTTTATTAGGAACACTTCCTTTGCATTATAGCTGGTGCCCTTACACTAGAAATCTTGTTAAAACAAATTTATCTCCATTTATTTACACTTGTCTCTTTCGTGATTGTTAATGCTAGAAATTAAGTATCAAAAGGTTTTGATAAAAATGTACTTTAAAAAATCTGCATCATCTATGCCAAAGTATTCTATTTGAAGATGACCATTAAGGTCAGATCAACAAATTCAAGATGTGCAGGTACTTAGATCTGATATATCCCCACTACCTACCCCCTCTTCCCAGGGAGTATAATGAGACACAATACCATTTGCTCTTATTTATTTTACTTTGCTTGATCATTTTGAGCCTCCTTTGAGGCTTCAGCAGATTCTTGTGGTTAAATTTAATATAGATAAAGAAACAGAAAAGGAGAGAATGAGAGAGACAGAGTTAGAAGGATACACACACACACACACACACACACACACACACACACACTGATGGCTCGACTTTGAGTCCTTTGGAATAATAACGTCTGTGTCTAACAGGTATGCTGCATCCCTGATCCTGCTGTACTCTTTTGCTACTGGTTATTCTGATGTGCAAAGAAACTTCTCTGTCACCACTAATAGCAAAACCATCCTCAGTGATCTCATTTATCAACCTCTCACAGTGTTAGTTCATTACAGTTAAGGAAGAAATTTCCACCAGCAACAAAAACAGTTCCCAAAAGGAACCAGCTCTCTCAGTTTCTAGTGGTTTCCCATTAATTGAGAATTCAGAGACACAATCCCTCACACACTCTGAGACCATGTTGGAAGCCATATTGGAGGCCATGATGGAGGCCATGTTATCTCTCAGAATCACACTTAAAGCTACCAGGGAAGGGGATGAAATACAGAGTTCCGGTGGTAGGAATTGTGTGGAGTTGTACCCCTATTATCCTATGGTTTTTGTCAGTGTTTCCTTTTTGTAATTTTTTTTAAAAAAAATTATATCTTCCACTCACCATGAACAAATATTTGTATCCATCCAACTAAAGGATGAGTTCCTGACTCATAAGGAGCTACTTCTTTGATCTCATCTTTCTAGGTAAGAAAATGATATGCTTGGGGGTAGAGAGCATAATGGTTATGCAAAGAGACTCTCCTGCCTGAGGCTCCAAAGTCCCAGGTTCAGTTCCCCATACCACCATAAGCCAGAGCTGAGGAGTGTTCTGGTGTTTCTCTCTGTGTCTTTCTCTCTCTTCATCTCTCTCAAAAATAAAATACTTTTAAAAATAAGTGTATGTTTAAAAAACAACAAAGAAAGAAAATGATATGCTTTCCTTTATTACTTTACAATAGCTCCCATCCCCTAGAACTTGTCTATCAGCTCAAATTCCCATGACTGCTTCTTCCACAGGTTCCGTACTTCCTTCCAAGGAGTAGAGAGTTGACAAACGTCTACTCCATGTCAATACCTGACATGGTCAGGCAGCTGGGAGCTTCCTGCCCTGCCTCCAAATCCACTCTAGAAAAGAAGGTGAATCTCTTTAGAAAGAAGATACACATCACTAAACACACAACTTCATTTCTCCTGTTATTCTGCGTCTTTCTGACTGAATCCTGATTTTTTTCACCTCCCTAAACTTTACAGTCTATGCAAACCCTAGAGGTTTTCAAATTGATTATCCTTTATTTCTTTCTACCAAATATGACATCTGGCTGGTTGGAAATAGCACTTGCTTCAAATTTGGTGCCAGTTTGAACAAATCACTATCAGATTAATGCTGCTTTATTGGGTACACATAAAATAAGTTCCCAGGAGCACGGCATTTAAATTAGAGGAAGGAAATTGTCAGAGCACACAATCTGAGATGGAAAGATATAATAGAAAAAGACCAAGGGACAATCCAATTCATCTTGCTTCCTTCTCTCTTCTCTCTCAGGAAATGGCTGATGGAAAAAAGAAACATCCCAAATCATATTTTCCTTTCTGTCTTAAACACCATAA
This sequence comes from Erinaceus europaeus, assembly GCF_950295315.1. Classification (NCBI taxonomy): domain Eukaryota; kingdom Metazoa; phylum Chordata; class Mammalia; order Eulipotyphla; family Erinaceidae; genus Erinaceus; species Erinaceus europaeus. The sequence continues at coordinate 130,573,690 of NC_080166.1, read as the reverse complement.
CCAGGCAAATGCAAAATTAGGATGAAAAGAGCCTCTGGCATTTTTATTACTAACATTTCCTTTGCATTATGTCTACTGTTGTTACACTAGAAATATAGCTGAAACAATTAGGTGATTTATTCATACTTGTCTCTTTTATGCTTGCCAACACCAGGTATTGAATATTCAATTTTTCAATAAAAACACATTTATTTAGAGACTAGATGAACCAGTCTCCCTATGCATAGACAATCAGAGCAACCACACAGAGAATACTTTTTGAGAAGAAATTTGAAGAGCAAAAAAAAATCAAATAAAAGAAAAGATTGATATATACAGTGTTCTTTATAAAAGCAGATTAAGTAAATATATAAGTAGATAAAAGAATGGATAATTGCTGCTTTTGAAAATATATATATATATATGGAGAGAGACCACACTTAATAATGGCCCTTTTGGTCAGTATCACACCAACTTATTATCTAGGGTCTTAGTCTGAGAATCCTTAGATTCCCACACAAACATGATGAGCCTACACCTCTAAGGGATCCCTCACTCCATTATCACTGGTCATCTCCATCAGGAACAACATCATACATCCTCTTGTGGGCTTTCCCAGGCCCTTGCCCTGCCCATAAAGCTGCCATGGCAGGGACTGACCCGGTCTCTGAAGGGAGGCTAGGGTATCCTGCCCTGCCACTTGAGGGAGTTTGATTCTGAAATGAGTGCAGCCTGCAGTGTTCCCAGATGTGGCCATGAACTTCCAGCTCTGCCCATCAAGCACTCAGAGGTTACACAGGCTCTTGTGCTAAATATACAAATATATACGGGCCTTGGGTCAGGCGGATGGGGTAGTCAATTTTATTCATAGATTTTGTTTTTCAAGAATGGAAGCTACTCTCTACCATAATCCCACTTTCTAGCCCTTTGCTCTGCACTGCACCATCTTCTCAGACAATATTTTTACCCAACTCCATGTTATCTATCAAACTCACACAGAAAGTATGATAGTTCTAGGCCCTAGGGAAATGCCTGAAGTGGACTTCTGAGGTTCCCTCCTCCCTAAGATCCCTATTTTCATCTGCTCTGTTCTTACTTTTTGGTTCCTGCTGATCAATCATTGTGTCTCGCTTTATATCTTGCCGCCTTTCAGCCACCAAATTTCAGGTTATATCATGATTCCATCCTGATTTCCCAGGGCAGATGACCTCAACAACGTGTTCTGGAACCTCGCTTCTCCAGAGCTCTACTCCACCATGGAAAGATAAAGACAGGCTGGGGCTATGGGTCCACCTGCCAACACCTGCCATATCCAGTAGAGAAGCAATCACAGAAGCCATCTACATTCTGCATCCAAAAAACTATTTTGATCCATACTCCCAGCAGGAGAGAAATGATAAGGGGCTGATGACTACAGAGTTCAGAACTCCAACTCCATCAGGACCCAGAGAGAAAAAAGAAAAAAGGGCAGGAGATTTGGATGTAGTTGTTGGTTTATGTATGACTTAGAAAGGAAGAGAAGATGGGGCCTAACCAAAAAGGAGGGGGTCAAATATATACAATATAGACAGATAGTTGTAGTAATTAGAGTTAACCCCTATCTGCAACCTCAGCAGAACTGCTGTAGCCTATAATGGAGCAATTAGGGAGTCAGAACTCTGGTGGAAGGAACAGTCTGGAGTTTTACCCCTGTTATCTTGTAATTTTATAAAGTCAATATTAAGTAACTAATAAAATAGAAAGGGGGTGTTAAATTTGGATGGGTCATGTGATTCCTGGTGTGATCACAGATTAAAATGTCTTTGTCTGTGTGTTGATACAAAGTACGACCTTATGTTAACTCAGTTTCCATGTACAAGTCAATGCCCTTTCCTGTGTTGAAAATGAAATGTAGAAAATTATCTGCTTTTTCAAAAACACCTCTCCATTACTTCTCCAGTAAGCTATCAAGATGAAGCAGGAAAAGCAGTTGGGAGAGAGGCATTTTGAATGGCTTCAACCAGGAAGGACTCTATATTTGATTTGCTCTTGTCCTGAAAAAGTCTAAGTCTCTTCCAGACCTAACAGAATGAATTTGTAGTCCACAACCCCATGCTGGGTTTGAGAGGACTTACATATGTGTCCAAGGACCTTGGATTTTTATTTGTTTGGGGAAAGCTGTTCTCTTGAAGCTAAAAAAATGCCATTTCCCATCAGAATGTCTCTTCTCATCTATGATGCATTTACATGAAAGATGGTGGAGAATCACTAGCCAGTCAGACATTGTCTAAAGAGCCCTCCCTTTGTGGGCTGGGGCAGTGTCACACCGGGTAAAGCACACATAGTACAAAGCGCAAGGACCCATCGCAAGGACCCCGCCCGATTCAACCCCTGGCTCCCCACCTGCAGGGGAGTCACTTCACAAGCAGTAAAACAGGTCTGCAGGTGTCTATCTCTCTTCCTCTCTGTCTTCCCCTCCTCTTTCAATTTCTCTATGTCCTACACAATAAAAATGGGAAAAAAATGCCCACCGGGAGCAGTGGATTCGTAGTGCTGGCACTGAGCCCCAGCAATAACCCTGGAGGGGAAAGAAAAAAAAAAAAAGAAGTCCTGCCTTTGCCACTGGAGAGATCTGCTTCTGAGAGATTCAGAAGTATTAACTAGTAAATGATTATTTAATTGTATATATAATTTGGAAGAATAATAATCTCACCAGAACCTTGAGGCAGTTGGTTAATATTCAGATAGAACATTGGGCTCTGTAGAAGGATTTATACAAATATAATACTGTAGCAGAATGAACCTCATTGACCAAGAGCAACATGACATTTTAACTTGGCAATGCTTTAATTGCATCTTTACAAATGGAACTTTCATTTCCAATATCCATCAGCAGGAATTTCACTGCATTAAACTCACTGTTATTAAAAGGAGTCCAATAGACTCTGTTCAGAACTATCAGGAAAACAATTTATAAAGGGATTCTTCCGGGAGCCATTCAAGAGGGCCTTTGCTGCTTAGTGAAAGCTTAGAGGCAGTGGTCAAAAATTATCCTAGCCATGAAGAATTCAAGAAAGGTGATTCTGAATTTGGCATCTCTCATTCTCATAGGTTTTATCTGGAGACACGCCAGGGAGGAAGAGTACTCAGGGACCACATGTGGTCACAAGAGCTGGGGCTGACGGGTAACCCTGTAACCACAGAGGTGGCAGGCGATGCTGCCCCAGGGAAAGGCAGTAACAGCTGTAGCCAAAGTCAATTAGCACTCAATGGCAAAACCACAATGAAGGGCCTGGAGTATAGGAGACTTATGGGCAGAAGCTGGCGGCAGGGATGGGTGCAGGGCACAGGCCCCAGCCTGAAGAAGAAATCCGCAGGAGCACGGACGCCCTGAGCTACCTCTTCTTTCTCTCTTACTTTTTTTTTCCATCCATTCCAGATCACTATGAGGGTGTCCAATCACAAGAAGAAAAATCCAGTATTAAGGTCTTTACTTTAAAAAAAAAAAAAAAAAAGACTAGGGGGCTGGGCAGTGGCACAGCAGGTTAAGCTCACTGGCCATGACTGGCTGGAAACACAATGTGTAAGGACCCCAGTTCCATCCCCCTGCTCCCCACCTGCGGGGGGAGGGGGGTCGCCTCACAAGATGAAGCAGGTCTGCAGGTGTCTATCTTTCTCTCCCACTCTTATCCAACAACAATGTTGGAAAAACCAGATAACAGCAACAACAACGATAAAGAACAAGGGCAACAAAAGGGGGAAAATAGCCTCGAAGAGCAGTGGCTGCAGGTGTCTCTTGTCTCTTTTCCTTTCTACCTCCTCCTCCTCCCCTCTCAATTTCTCTCTGTCTCTATCCAAACATAAAAATTAAATAATTTAAAAATATTTTTTTAAAAAAGACTATTACAAGCTGTTGGGGGAAGGAAGAAAGTGTCATCTAGAGGCAGGGTCACTGGGTGACCATCAGATTTGTCACCACAAACTCAAGCAGCATGGAAAGAACTGAACAGCACGCTTAAAGTCTGAAAAAATGCTATGAATCACCAGCCATGAATTCTCTACCATGACGATGAACCTTGAAATACCAGGAATGGGAGTCGGGCTGTAGTGCAACAGGTTAAACACACGTGGCGCAAAGCACAAGGACCCGCCTAAGGATCCCGGTTTGAGCCCCAGCTCCCCACCTGCAGGGGAGTCGCTTCACAGGTGGTGAAGCAGGTCTGCAGGTGTCTGTCTTTCTCTCCCCCTCTCTGACTTCCCCTCCTCTCTCCATTTCTCTCTGTCCTATCCAACAACGACAACATCAATAACAACAATAATAACTACAACAATAAAAAACAAGGTAGAGAGTCAAGTGGTAGCACAGCGGGTTAAGCACATGTGGTTCCAAGCGCAAGGACCTGCATAAGGATCCCGGTTCGAGCCCCTGGATCCCCAACTCCCGGTCCGAGCCCTCAGCTCCGCACCTCCCAGTTCAAGCCCCCGGCTCCCCAGTCGCTTCACAAGCGATGAAGCAAGTCTGCAGGTGTCTGTGTTTCTCTCCCCCTCTCTGTCTTCCCCTTCTCTCTCCATTTCTCTCTGTCCTTTCCAACAACGACAACATCAATCACAACAACAACAATAATAACTACAAGGGCAACAAAAGGGAATATATATATATATATATATATATATATATATATATATAATTTAAAAATTTTTTAAAAAATACCAGGGAGAAGTAATGGTATTCTCAAACACAGAGAACCTTAAGGAATTAGACATCACCTTCCCAGGCTTGAGAGAATAATGGAAAGTTACCCCACATGAAAAGAATGAAACTAGACCGCTTAACACCATACACCTAAATTAACTCAAAGCAGATGAATGGTCTGGATATTAGGCTTGAACACTAAGATACATGAAAGAAAACGTCAGTGAACAGCTCAGGACCTGAACATCAAAGATGTGACTGGAGGTTCAACTCCATGGCCAAGCACAAATAAAATGTGGCTAAATAAATGGAAATACAACACATTGATAAGTTTCTACACCTCAAAAAAGAAAATTTCATAAGAATAAAAACCAAGGCGGGGCAGGTTGTGGTACACCTGGTTAAGGGCACACATTAAAGTGTACAAAGACCCAGGTTCAAGCCCCTGGTGCCCACCTGCAGGGGACACTTCATGAGGGGTGAAGCAGGGCTGCAGGTGGCTCTCTGTTTCTCTCCCTCTCTATTTCCTCTGTACCTCTCAACTTATCTATGTCTCTATTCAATAAAAAATAAATACAAACATTTTTTAAAAGAATAAAAAGGCAATCCAGCAACAGAGAGAAGACATCTGTATATCACATATCTGATAAGAGATCCATACAAATCTTTATATGGAAATCATATAGTTCAACAACAACAACAAAAATAGCCACAAACGAACCAGTTTAAAGTTGGGTGAGATATTCATGCAGTTTTTGAACAAATATATCCAGATGGTCCACAGACATAGGCAAAAAAAAAAAAAAAGCACTTATTATTAGACAAATGCAAGTGAAAAATCACAAGATAAGACCCATGAGAATGGCTCACATCAACAAAATGGGGGATGAAAAGTGTTGGGAAGATATGTAGATACAGCATTGGTAGGAATGCAAACTAGTTCAGGCTCGACGGAAAACAGTATGCAGAGTTCTTAAACAACAAATAAAAATGAGAATACCTTACACTCCTGCAGTGCTATTCCTGCTCATTCACCCAAAATACATGGGGGTACCCATTCAGAGGAGCACAGGAATCCCCCCAGTTCATAGCTGCATAATTTACAATTGTCAAGGACAGTGGAAACATTCTAACTGTTCCTCAGCAGATGACTGGCGAAAGAAGTTCCAGGACATCTATCCAATGGAATACTACCCTACAAATTTAAAAAAAAAAAGTAATATTTTTGTCTCGGAAGACATGGATGGAACTGGAGATGATTATACTTAGTGAAGCAAGAAAGTAAGTGAGAGACAGCTACTGGACAGTTTTCATTTGGGGATATAAGGAAATAAACCCACAAACTAGCAAAAAAAAAAAAAAAAGAATTGAGCAAACTTTCTCTAAGACTCTACAGAAACCATGGTGGTTATCATTACGGTGATTATCGTGAGGGAGAGGGGATGCCTAACTTTGGTGGTAGATGCAGAAATTCTATAATCCTGCACTACGAGTCCACTGGTTTTTGTCTGTTGTTGTTTTTTTTTTTTCCTCCAGGGTTATTGCTGGGGCTCAGTGCCTGCACTATGAGTCCATTGCTCCTGGAGGCTATCCCCCCCCCATTGTTGCCATTGTTGTTTATCGTTGTTGTTATTATTGTTGTTATTGTTGTTGGATAGGACAGAGAGAAATGGAGAGAGGAGAAAAAGACAGAGAGGGCAAGAGAAAGATAGACACTTGAAGACCTGTTTCACTGCTTGTGAAGTGACCCCTCCCGCCCGCAAGTGGAGAGGTAGGGGCTTGAACCAGGATCCTTAGGCTGGTCCTAAGACTTTGCACCATGTGTACTTAACCCACTACACTACCATCCAACCCCCCAGTAATTCTATAATCCTATAAACCATTATTAAATCAGGGGTGTTTTTCATTAAAAATGTTAACTTTAAAATATCTATGTACCTACCCACTATTTTCTGCAGTAATATTTAAAATAGCCAAGGCCTGGAAAACTCCTTAGCATCTATCAACTGACAAATCGATCAAGAAGATGTGGTAGGGAGTCGGGCTGTAGTACAGCGGGCTAAGCGCAGGTGGCGCAAAGCACAAAGACCGGCATAAGGATCCCGGTTCGAACCCCGGCTCCCCACCTGCAGGGGAGTCGCTTCACAGGCAGTGAAGCAGGTCTGCAGGTGTCTATCTCTCTCTCCTCCTCTCTGTCTTCCCCTCTCTCTCTCCAGTTCTCTCTGTCCTATCCAACAACAACAATAATAACTACAACAATAAAACAACAAGGGCAACAAAAGGGAAAAAATAAATAAAATAAATATAAAAAAAAGAAGATGTGGTAGATAGACAATGAAATTCTACTCACTAGTTAAAAAGATGAAATCCTACCATTTGGAACCATGGATCTGAGCATCGAGAGGGTGTTACATCAAGTGGAGTCAGTCAGATAGAGAAAGACAAGCACCAACAACACTAAGTGATTTTTTTCCAGTACATAGTTGGCAGAGAAGCTGAATGGATGAAGTAAGTGAAATAGCAAGACCAATCAGTAGCTACTAGAAGCAGAGGAAGCATGAAAATGAACAAATCAGGACAAAGAAGGCCAATGAGTGACCAAAGGATAGAACCGGATTTTTAGTGGTGACTTTAATGACATAGACACCTTGATTCCTCCTGGCGCATGTCTGGAACTGATATGACGTGAGATGGCAATACTAAACAAGTAATTCTGCAGCAAGTGCCTCTGTAATTCAAAATGAACAGCCACGGGGTAAGAGCTGGTAGAATTAAAGGAAGAGGGGGGAGTTGGGCAGTAGCACAGCGGGTAAGTGCAGGTGGTGCGAAGCACAAGGACCAGTGTAAGGATCCCGGTTCGAGCCCCTGACTCCCCATCTGTAGGGGAGTCGCTTCACAGGCAGTGAAGCAGGTCTGCAGGTGTGTCTTTCTCTCCCCCTCTCTGTCTTCCCCTCCTCTCTCCATTTCTCTCTGTCCTATCCAACAATGACAACATCAATAATAACTACAATAATAAAACAACAAGGGCAACAAAAGGGAATGAAAAAAATAAATAAATATTTTTTAAAAAGCGTTGAAAAACAGAATTAAAGGAAGAGTGGGAAACGATGGAGCAAGAGCAACAGTATCCATCCTTCAGCGCATGGGGTAGAGGTAGTTTACCTTGATAACTAGATCTGGAACAAATACAGGTTGGTTTGGTTTGGTTTGGTTTGGTTTGGTTTGGTTTGGTTTGGTTTTTGCATATAGGCAGAGAATGGTTAGTCAGTAGTTAAAGAAAAAGACAGTGTGAGAACAACTGTTAGAAGAAGACGCTGGAGAACCAAGCAGAAACCTCTACCTCTGGCCATAATTCTATTAGACTGGAGGACACCGGAGTGGAAGTTGAAAGAGATGGTTGTGGAAGCCAGGTCACTACACAGTGGATTAAGCACACATAGTACAGGGACCTGCAAAAGGATCCCGGTTCAAGCCCCTGGCTCCCCACCTGCAGGGAAGTTGCTTCACAAGGTGTCTGTCTTTCTCCCTCTCTATCTTCCCCTCTTCTCTCAGTTTCTCTCTGTCCTATCCAACAATAGCAACAACAACAAAAAATGGAAAAAGTGACCACCACAAGTAGTGGATTCGTAGTGCAGGCACTGAGCCCCAGAAAAACCTAGAGGCAAAAAAAATAAAGATAAAGAAAGAGAGAAAGAGAGAGAGAGAGAGGACTGATGTGTTTATGCACCTCCATATCCAATTATGCATTTTATTATCATATTTATATCACCTGCATATTTTAACTACCCCCCACCTAATTTCATGAAAGCCTAATAATTGCTTGACTCCTAAGTGATAAAGTAGCACCCCTAGGCAAATGTTCTGGGACATAAATCAGTTCAGAAGACATTTTGCAGGGATTCAACTAGATATGAAAGGATAATAATCTTCATCTCTCCAGAAAACTCCGCCACCTATTCCCACCCCAAGACCCACAGTAACAGGTGATTTTAACACTTGTTGGCATCCTTGGCATATGAGACGGTAAAATAATCTAGCTCACATCTACCAAGTGAACGCAATAGCCAAGCTTTGCCCAGGAGACTTCCCAATAACACATATAGAAACAGAGGCCAGCCAGTGAAATTTCAAAGGAAATTGAAGTTGAAATTAAAGAAAGTTCCTTGAGACATTTAAGAGGTCTTTGTTGAGAACTTATTTTGTTACTATGCTTTTTTTTATTATAAAATTCAGGGGGAGCAGGTGGTGGTGCACCTGGTTAAGTACACAGATTACAATGTACAAGGACCTAGGTTCAAGCCCCTAGTACCTACCTATGGGAGGAAAGCTTCACAAGTGGTGAAGCAGGGCTGTGGGTATCTCTATATCTCTCTCCCTCTCTGTCTCCCATTCCCTTCTCAATTTCTCTCTGTCTCTATCCAATAATAAATAAATATTTCATTATCTTTAATTCAGATTTTATTTTTGCTAACATCTTATTTACATCAATAAAGAAAACAATAACTTTATTAAAGAACAAAGGGGAAAAATCACAATTTTCCCTTCATTTTCAAATCATGATAGAAATGCACTATTTTTCAAAAAGTGTCTGTTGAAGCATGATAATTGAAATTGGACTTCAACTGATCAATAATGATATAGCGCAGAAAATATTAACACCAACCAAATATACTAACACTAATCAAAACTCAACTAGTTATTATTCCAATAAACGCTTATTTGGAATCTAGTGTATCTCAAGTAAAAGGCTAACTCTATCATCACCTAACTAGACAGGAAACCTTGTTTCCACAAGACATTTCTAAAATCAGACTACACTTTTTTTCAATCTCAAAAAAAGAGTAAATAAATAAAGTGATGGGTCAGCTATATGAAAATTGATAGGTGTACCCACAAGCACAAAATTACATACTCAAATGGAAAATGTTAGTGGCAAAAAAGCCCGCCACATACCCAGCTGCTACTATTGGAAAAACATTCCAGTCAGAATTTGGCACTAAGCCTCTTCTCTCCTATTTCCACTGTCTAAGGAACATTCATTTATCCTTGAACTTGACAGCAAGGAATGTCATGCCTCCAGACCAGGAAAAACACACCTCAGCTGAGCCACAGGAATGAGTGCTAATCCTCTCGAAGGTGCCTTCCTGGAAAGGCACTTGATGGTCACCTGGGGAATACAGATATCACACTTGCCCAACTCAGGAGGACAAGACCCCGGATACAAAGGACAAGAAACACCTGGATTCAACACTCCCCATGCCAACATCAACTGAAATCCTCCAAGCAAAGTCAAAGATTTTTCTCCAGCTGTCTTTACTGATGAAAGATTATTTTGCAAGACTCTTGTTTCAGGGGTACAATGTCATAATCTCTCAGAGTACAGATTAGCCTACCTCACCCAACAATTTCACCTACCAGTTTTTTTTTTCCAATATATACAAGTTTTCTTGTTGGCTAGTTTGCCATGTTATACTTTCAGAGAACTTTCAGAGTCTCCATGTCTTCCTGGTTTATTACATTCGTCCAAACCACTAGGCAAGATCTGTATCACAAATATACATTTTTGGTGGGGGGAGGGTAGGTAGAAAAAGATAGAGACTGATAGAAGAGGAGATAGAATTTCTTCTCCTAGAACTCTCAGAAGACTAGAAATGGACCTACCCTATGATCCTGCAATTCCTCTCCTGGGGATATATCCTAAGGAACCCAGCACACCCATCCCAAAAGATCTCTGTACACATATGTTCTTAGCAGCACAATTTGTAATAGCCAAAACCTGGAAGCAACCCAGGTGGCCAACAACAGATGAGTGGCTGAGCAAGTTGTGGTCTATATACACAATGGAATACTACACAGCTATTAAAAATGGTGACTTCTCAGTTTTCAGCCCATCTTGGATGGACCTTGAAAAATTCATGTTAAGTGAAATAAGTCAGAAACAGAAGGATGAATTTGGTATGATCTCACTCTCAGGCAGAAGTTCAAAAACAAGATCAGAAGAGAAAACACAAGTAGAACCTTAACTGGAATTGGCATATTGCACCAAAGTAAAAGACTGGGAGGGGGGAGAATTCAGGTACAAAAAGGATGACAGAGTACCTAATGGGGGTTGTATTGTTATATAGAAAATTGGGAAATTTTACGCATGTACAAACTATTGTATTTACTGTTGAATGTAAAACATTAATTCCCCAATAAAGAAATTTTAAAAAAAATTTCTCCTTATGGCTATAATGTTCACTTCTTAGGGATGAGTCTGTCATCTGGTAGCCATGAGACCCAGTCGACATTCCCTAAACTCTCTCTGGACCTTAGATAATTGAGCTATGAGGAAGGTATTATAAAACTGTTTGCCATGACATCATCTCCCCAGAAAATAACTTGGGTCCACTGGAGTCCACCTGCATATCAGATGTCAGGCTCAGGCAAAACCAGTAAAATCATGGGCCCCTTGGAATATACCTAAAATAGACCTACTAGCTATTCCCAAAACAGCAATCCCAAATCTTCATCTGCAATATCCCAACCTTTTGGTTCATGATTAGTCCACAATTTGTTTGGCTTTATCTGTTAACTCTTTTTTCAGCTACCAGGTTCCAGATGCTAGCATGATGCCAGCCAGACTTCCCTGGGAAGACAACCCCACCAATGTGTCCTGGAGCTCCGCTTCCCCAGATCTTTGCCCCACTAGGGAAAAAGAGAGACAGGTTGGGAGTCTAGATCGACCTGCCAACACCCATATTCAGCAGGGAAGCAATTACAGAAGCCAGACTTCCACCTTCTGCACCCCATAATGACCCTGGGTCCATGCTCCCAGATGGATAAAGAATAGGAAAGCTATCAGGGGTCAGTGGAGGGGATGGGGTGTGGAGTTCTGCGAGTGGGAATTGTGTGGAATTGTATTCCTTTTATCAGTCTTGTCAGTGTTTCTGTTTTATAAGTTTTTTTTTTTAAGTATTTGCCTACTAGGAGTAACATGAGGCTCCAAGTCATTCTTTTGCAGTCGTTACAATGGTGCTCCTTTTTAGAGTGGTCAGTTCATGTCAGTCACAATAATAAATATGGCACTTGCCTGGGAAATGTACTTATAGAGCCAGAGGCTACTTTGCATGGCTTCACTTCTAACTTCTCTCAGTCTGCCAGCCAAACCTCCTCCTATAGTCCATGATTCCTGGGGGCCAGTCCCAGCAGGTTATTAAGGTATCCTGAAAGATGAGGGGTGTTGATGAGAATGAGATGAGAGACACGTCAACTGCTTCAGGATCAGGAGAGAGACATCTCTACCATGCTCAGGCAGAACTTTATTTTTATTTTAAGGCTTAGATCATTAAAACAAAAATCACCAAGGTATAGATTATTAAAACAAAAGTCACCAAGGCTTTGGTCACTAATACATAAATCTCCAAGGCTTTGATTATTAATACAAAAATCACCAAGTAAGAACAGCATAGGTAGGAAACACCTCCTGCTTTGTGGAACATTCACATTCCAGGGGCACTTTTCTCCCTAGAGATCACATCACAGTTTCTGTGTCTTCTCTTATTCCTGTACCTGTGTGCTGGGCAGATGTCTTATTGACTAAGATGAATATTCTACCTGTATGTTTATGCCACCCTCTTGCCCCTATGCATCAGAAACAATGATTCATAGAAAGTTTAAGCTTGTTATGTTTCTATGGGCTCTAAACAAATTGAGCACCCCATTTTTCACCATTGTTTGATCAAGGAGTTTTGTTTTTACATATACTGAGAAGGCACCAAAGTGGTGCTGACCTGGCCAGCCTCTCCATAAAGTTAAGCGCTGTAATTGGAATCCATCTTCCTTGTGTGCTCACTATGTGACCTAGGTTCTCATGTACTATTCCTGCATAAGGAAGTAGAAGCATAGTGGTGGGTGGTATATTAAAAGGCCCATTGTATCTAGGCGGGTACCATAACTTTCCATTAATTAATTATGCTATGTAGGTGTCCCCTCCACTGTGGGAAGCACCAATATTTCTCTATATTTAGGGGGAAATACTAAAGGAAGTGGTGTAGATAAAGGGGGAAACATTTCTTCCTCTAGGAGTCTCCTGAAAAATTCTGCATCACTGATAGTGCTTGTTCCATTATGATCATTCTTACAGAGTGCAGTGCAGGTTTTGTCATTATTTTTGTTGTTGGTCTGCTTCTAATTCTGCTTCTAAGACCCCTTCTGTTTTGATCATCACGTTAGGTTCTTAGGTTCATTTGCATTGCTTAACGCTGTGATCTATTTACATACTCACTGCTTTACCTGAGACTGCCTTACATACAGGGATTTGGTTTAATCGCCACTGGTTAGATGCAAGCTTGATACTTCCGAGTACGCGTGCTTTTTCCTTCTCCCCACCCCCTACCCTACCTACTTCCTCTTCCGCCTCAGGAGATATAAAGGGCAGGACTTTCTAATGAATAAAGATTGGTTGCACTGCTTCCCAACTCAGCCATGAGTCCCTGGTCATCTGTCTCCCGCCCGCTAAGCTAGCGCGGCACCTGGTACCTGAACAGGGACCGGCATTTTGTTATTGGTCAGGCTCTGAGCCTGGCCATAGGTAAGGACTGTTAAGGCCACACAGAGCTTAATCCCAAGCCCTATACATGACAGAAGGTAAGATGGTTTCAGTTTGGCCTGGAAATTCCAGCCCTGCTGAACTTCCTGCGAAGCTGGTACCATGTCAAGCAACTCGGATGGTGGCGCCTGTGCCACATTCTCATTGGAACTCACAACTGGGAAGGCAGGTTCCAGAACTCTCTCACTGTGCCTGTGGCCTCTGCAGGCTCTCAGGCTGCGTTAGTTTTCCAGAACTCTAGGCTTGGTTATAAGCTTGCTGTCAACCCCAGACCCTCTGAATGTCCACAGGCTCCTGCTTCTAAGATCCTGTTTTCTTAGCCCCTTTTTTCCTCAGTACTGTATTTGTAGAGACACCTTCTTCCAGAGGACCAAAGAGGCAAATTATGCTAAATCTCCTCACTGTAGGAGCTGTGAGAGTGGACCACCCTCCCTTCGAGTCAGGACAAGGAGAGTTGGTTGTACAGGGAGTACTATTCAACATAATCATTTGAAACAAACCTACCTGGAGGCGACCATAAGAAATGGATATTGGTACAGCAAGGATGGAGAGGTGGAAATTCATGATGGTAATGATCAAGGCAACATGGTTTCAAGCAAAAAAATCAAACTTTCAGGGGCTGGGCAGTGGCACACATGGTTAAGCATACATTATACTACGTGCAAGGACCTGCACAAGGATCTGGGCTCAAGCCCCCATTCCCCACCTGCAGGGGGGATGCTTCACAAGCTGTGAAGCAGGTCTGCAGGTGTCTCTCTTTCTCTCTCCCTCTCAGTCACCCCCTCCCCTCTCAACTTCTCTCTGTCCTATCCAATAAAATGCAAAGCATGGCCATCAGGTGCAGTGTTGGCACCAAGCCCCAGCAATAACCCTGAAGGCAAAAAAAAACAACAACAACAAAGTCTTCTGATAGAAATCACTGACAGTGGGGGAAAAAATAAAAGCAATGAAATGAGAAAAGACTTAAAAATCAGATGACCTCTCCATAGGTTCTAACTCATTAGAGCCATTCACCGCGAGCCCTTCATGACCCGTGCCTAATCACCCCATGGCATAAGCACGATTCTGTGTATGGTTAAATAGTAATATCACGGCTCCAGAATGTGGAGAGGTTTTGGAAATGGCATAGGACAGGCCATTCTTGTCAGGGACTGGGAGTCAGAAGAATCAGGAGCTGGGTCACAGAGTCCTGCGCAGGCAGAGAGAAGGCCAGCCCAGGTCCCTAGTCTCCAGCCCTGGGCTTGGAATGTCCCAGTTCCTGGTCGTGAGTGCTGTGGCATCGCACGCATGCGGTGCTATGAACCAATATTCTATAAGAGGCAAAAATGCAAAAGCAGACAGAAACACTTGCAACGCCACCTGCCCAGCCTGTAGTAAGTACTCAGTGGGCATCTCCCAGTATTCCCCATGTATGCCTGTTGGCAAACTTCCCCTGACATTGAAAGCAGAGTAGACAGTCATGGCTTGAGATTTTTTTTTTCCCTTTTGTTGCCCTTGTTATTTTTTCATTGTTGTTGTAGTTATTGTTGTTGGTGATGTTGTCATTGTTGGATAGGACAGAGAGAAATGGAGAGAGGAGGGGAAGACAGAGTGGGGGAGAGAAAGAGAGACACTTGCAGACCTGCTTCACTGACTGTAAATTGACTCCCCCTGCAGGTGAGGAGCTCGGGGCTGGAACCCGTATCCTTATGCCGGTCCTTGTACTTAGCACCACTTAGCGTTTAACCCTCTATGATACCACCCGACCCCCTTGGGCTTTTTTTTTTTTAATGTCACATGTCCACATACTAAATCTTCATACAGATTTTCTTTTTAAAAAATCATTGTTTTATTTATTAATAGGCTAGAGAAAGCCAGAAATCAAGAAGGAAGAAGGTGATAGATAGAGACAGAGAGAGACAGACACCCGCAGACCTGCTTCACCACTCGCAAAGCTTCCCCCCTGCAGGTGGGGACCAGGGTCCTTGCACATGTGCTCTCAACCAGGTGTGCCACCACCCAGCCCCTAGATTCTGATGACAGTAAATGACTACATTGACTTAATGTGCTATGATTTATTTTATACTGTTGGACAATTTGCCTCATGTGTCTCTCTTGTCAGCACCAATACCACCAGCATCTTTATGTGCACAGCTGTTAGTGTGAACATATTACCATGCACAAGGACCCAGGCTCAAGGCCCTGGTCCCCACCAGCAGGAATAGAAGTTCATGAGTGGTGAAGCAGGGCTGGTAGTGTCACTCTTTCTCTCACCCTGTCTAGCTCTCCTTTGATTTATCTCTGTCTCTATACAATAAATAATTTATAAATAATTAATATATATAAGTATATAGGTGTATTTATAAATATATAAAAGATATTATTCTATTCTCTGAATAACTTCTTTAGGATAAGAGTCTATAAAGACAGTGTATTGGCTTTAAGCTTTGAACTTGTGTATTGGGGGAGTTGGGCAGTAGTGCAGTGATTAAGCGCCGGCGCCAGTGGCACAAAGCACAAAGAATGGCATAAGGATCCTGGTTCCAGCCCCTGGATCCCCACCTGCAGGGGAATCCCTTCACAGACAGTGAAGCAGGTCTGCAGGTGTCTGTCTTTCTCTCCCCCTCTCTGTCTTCCCCTCGTCTCTCCATTTCTCTCTGTCCTATCCAACAAAGATGACATCAATAACAACAATAACTACAACGACAATGAAAAACAACAAGGGCAACAAAAGGGAAAATACATAAATATAAAAAAATTTTAAAAAAGAACGTGTGTATTGGAACACAGATGTAATGGAAAAACATATGTGATAAAGTAACATAAAACTGGACATAATATATGTAAATATATTTACATATTATATAGGTCTTATATTTATCTGTATGTAAGTAGATGTACTTCTCTGTGTGTGTGTCTCCTTCTCTCTCTCTCTCTTTCTTACTCTCTGTTGCCTCCAGGGTTATTGCGGGGGCTTGGTGCTAGGACTAAGAATCCACTGTTCCTGGTGGCCACTTTTTCCATTTTATTGGACAGGACAGAGAGAAATTGAGAGGGGCGGGGGAGACAAAGAAACATCAGCAGATCTGCTTCACCGCTTGTGAAGCTTCACCACTGCAGGTGGGGAGCTGGGGGCTTGAACCTGGATCTTCACATTTACTACTATGTGTGCTTAACCGGTGTTAACACCACCTGCCCCCCAAAAGGATTTTGTTTGGTTCAATTTTTACCAGAGAGATGGACCTCTGGTTTCTGGTGGGACTGGGGTTTGAACCTGAACCTCTGCTCTCTCAGACGTGAAGGCCTTTGTGCAGAGCCACTACACTAGGTCAGCAACCTTATACTTCTCCAGCTAGATATGTGTGTAGGTGGGCATGTCATATAAGGAGAAATGTGCAGCTGTAGATTCTCATAGTTATGATACGCTAAACTCCTTCTAGATTTTTACTAGAAAATAACACTGTAGCTTTGAAAAGAGTGAGTTATTAATCAAAGAATCAAGCAAAATCTGAGGAATAAGCCATCACGCAAACTCTAGCGCTACAGCTGATGGAGGTCTTGCAAGGGAATTTCTTATGAAAATGAGCTAATTTTGAGCCCTTAATAGGAAGCCACATAAGCAGTCTGGGTTCCCATTCTCTCATTAAAAAAATTAAAAAATGACTCTCTCTACAGCCCCTCCCTGTTTCTCCCTGGCTCTCTATCTACACGTCTTCATCTCTCCTGACGGCTGAAGAGACACAGACTATCTAATGTGTCCTATAACAATGGCTGTCAGATCGAGGCTCTATGTCCCCAGATATCAAAGCAAATGATGTCAAAAGAACAAAGCCAAATGCTTGCTATTGGCTTAACTACAAATACATACCACTAGTGAAAGCGTCTATATAAATCTGAGCCCATAAATGGATCTGGGACAAGAAAGTAGCAACAGATGGCAAAGGACTGTGTACAAGGCCAATTCTTCTGTGACCTTGAAATTCTGAACAGTCCCCCAAGAAGACAGACCAGATCGGCACTTCACTGGGACTGTCCTCAAGACAGATGAAGCTAAAGGCCTCCTGTCAGAGAAGGAAGCTGAGATCGATGTTCTGCGGGGCCTCAGTCCCCAGGTGCTGGAACATTTTGCCATCAGGCGTGTAGAATCAATCTTCCAGTGGTTGGGAAGATAAGATGTGGAGAACAGACTGGCAGGAAGAGCAGGTGATGATCAAGGTCTCACTTGAAGATCACTGGGGAGGAGGTTGGCTGTCCTAGGCAGAAAAGGACTAGAGGCTGAGGCCATCTCCCCACCCATTGGTCAGAGTCATGCCAGGGCACAGAAGGGTATGCAGGGGGTGAGTTCAACCAGAGACTTTCAAAAACTAATTTCCTGCAATCCCAAGAGTCAGAATAAGGAGTGTGTGACATGAAGCATATTAAAAATGATTTTATGTCTTGGCTATTATAAACTGAGCTGCTATGAACATAGGTAAACACAGTGCTTTGGGGGTGGATGTGTTTGGTTCCCAGTTTTCCACATAATAATTCAACCCCCACTAGGTCCTCCTCTGTCATCATGTTCCAGGATTGGAAACCCCCCACCACCCCATACCCAAAGTCTTTAACTTTAGTGCAATACGCCAACTCCAGTCCAGGTTCTGCTTTCTGCTTAGTGTTTTCCCTTCTGATATTGTTTTTTCAACTTCTATCTATGAGTGAGATCATCCCATATTCATCTCTCTCTCTGACTTATCTCACTAAACATGATTTTTTCAAGGTCCATCCAGGATGGAGTGAAGAAGGTGAAGAAGGTGAATTCACCATTTTGAAAAGCTAAGTAGTATCCCATAATGTATATGTACCACAACTTACTCAGCCACTTATTTGTTGTTGGACACTTGGGTTGCTTCCAGGTTTTGACTATTACAAATTGTGCTGCTATGAACATAGGTGTATACAAATCTTTTTAGATGGGTGTGTTTGATTCCTTAGGATATATCCCCAGGAGAGGAATTGCAGAGTCATAGGGTAGGTCCATTTCTAGCCTTCTGAGAGTTCTCCAGACTGTTTTCCACAGGGGTTGGACCAATTCACATTCCCCACCACCAGCAGTGCAGGAGGGTTCCCAAAGTCTTGGTTGATATACACAATGGAATACTACTCAGATAGGAAGAATGATAAATTCACCTTCTTCACTTTATCTTGGGTGGAGCTTGAAGGAATTCTGTGAAGTGAGATCAGCCAGAAAGAGACGGATGAATATGGGATGACTTGACTCTTAGAGAAAAGTTGAGAAATGAGAGCAGAAAGGGAAATACAAAGCAGAACTTGGACTGCGTTTGGTGTATTGCACCAAAGTAAAGGAGTCTGGAGAGGGAGGGGGGAGCTTTCAGGCCCTGGTGCCTGATGAGGGAGGAAGACTCAGGTTAGGGAAGAGAGTGTTTTGGAAAAAAAAAAAAAACTAAAAAGTTTTACACATGTTCCAACTACTATATTTACCTTAAGCCATTAATCCCTCCATTAAAATGATTTCATATATGATACTTGAGTTATTTTTAATTTTAAAATGTTAAACTAATCAAAATAGGCTGAGCGAGATAGCTTCAGAGCAGGGTAACTGCACTGCCATCCATCCACGCAACCCCAGGTTTGAGCCCCAACACCACACTGGAGATGCTAAGACAACAGAGGAAGCTCTAATACCGTGGTAGCTTTCCTCATCTGTCTGTCTATCTTAATGGGGAAAAAAACTCAACAATGAAAAATGAAACCCCACTAAAATATGGTGAAGAGAGCTGGGGACATATTTCACCAAATAAGCTCTATATAAGGAACCACAGATTCATAAAGAAATATTCATCAAAGGGTGTTGGGCAGTAGCGCAGCGGGTTAAGCACACTTGGCTCAAAGCAAGGACCAGCTTAAGGATTCTGGTTCTAGCGCCCGGCTCCTCACCTGCAGGGGAGCTGCTTCTACATCTTCACATCTTGAAAAGCTTCACATTCACCAATAAAGTACATTGGAGGCTGGCCAGTGACAAGGTTGATTGAGTGCACACATTACCATGTGCAAGGACCCAGGTTTGAGGCCCCACTTCCCACCTGTGGGGGGAGCTTCACGAGTGGTGAAGCAGGCTTACATATGTCTCTCCTTCCCTCACCCTAGGTCCACCTCCTTCTCCTGTCTCAAATTCTCTATCTTATCAAATAAAGTAGAAACAAACATTAAATGGGGGTGCACCCAGTTATGTTCACATAGTACTAACTGCTAGGACTTGCTTAAAAATCTGGGTTCAAGTCCTGGCTCCCCACAAGAGGGGAAGCAGATCTGCAGGTATCTGTCTTTCTCTCTCCCTCTCTATCATCCCCTCCCCTCTCAATGTCTCTCTGCCCAATCTAATAAAATGGGAAAAAGTGGCCCAGGAGCAGTGGCTTCGTAGTGCCAGCCCTGAGCTCCAGTATAACCCTGGAGGCAAAAATAATTTAAAAAAATGTAAATCAACTTTTTCTTTGAAATTTAAAAATAAGGATTTTAGAACAAGACAGCATACTTAATTCAAAAGACAGATTTTTCTACTTTCCTTCCTGAGGGTGACCTTTTAACCTATTAGTGGTCAAAGGCCAGGCATCAATGGTCCCATTTGACCCAACAGGTCCCCCACAAGCACAGGAAGCAGAAGTAAACTTAAGTCTCATCCTTTCAAGTTTCAAGGAATTCTGGAAAAAAGAAAGGAGGGGGCAAAGGAGAAAGGGCAATGGAGAAGGAGGAAGATTCGGATAAGGCATCTCGACCCTGTGTCTCTGGGGCCAGTTCCTCCTGGTTGAGGCATCCAGCCCAGCCAACCACCCCCTTCCTCCCCAACACATGAAAGGCCATCTTAGAAAACTTAAGCCGTGAGCTGGGGAGACAGTCTAATGGTTCTAAGGTCCCGGGTTCAATCCCCAGCTGCACCTCAGCCAGAGCTGAGTAGTGCTCTGAGAAAATAAATAAATCTTCAATAAGAAAACTAAAGCCGGAAATTAGTACCCATTGTAAATTACAAAGTGGCTTTAAAAACTGCAATAGAACAAGATAGCTTTATTGAGCCAAATGCATGTCTGTACTCTTAAAAGTAGGCCCATTCTTCCATTTCCTTTCTCTCCAAAAATAGTAAAACCTCCTCATCAATGAATAACGGCCAGGCATGACAGTAAATAGAGACATCTATTTGAAGCAGTTGGACTCATAAAAAAACAACAGTATGAGAGGCTGTCCAGATTGTTCCATAAACAAACAACATTCATCCAGGAGTGAATCAGAATCTGTCATGTATTTC
This sequence comes from Erinaceus europaeus, assembly GCF_950295315.1. Lineage (NCBI taxonomy): Eukaryota > Metazoa > Chordata > Mammalia > Eulipotyphla > Erinaceidae > Erinaceus > Erinaceus europaeus. The sequence goes on along the minus strand of NC_080166.1, from coordinate 130,553,173 downwards.
TCAGTTTAAAACCAAAGGTTATATTTAAAATAAGCCGTACAGGGCTCGCAGTAGATAGTGAAGCTATAGCACATCCTAGGTTCCAGCCCTGGCAGCAACAACTGCCAACTGCCTTTTTTTTTTTTTTGTCTCCAGGGTTATCACTGCGGCTCAGTGCCTGCACTAGGAATCCACTGCTCCTGGAGGCCATTTTTCCCATTTTGTTGCCTTTGTTGCTGTCTTTATTGTTAGTGTTGCCACTGATGTTTTTGTTGTTGGATAGGACAGAGAGAAATGGAGAGAGGAGGGGGGGCCAGGGAGTGGGGAGAGAAAGACAGACACCTGCAGACCTGCTTCACTGCCTGTGAAGTGACTCCCCTGCAAGTGGGGAGTTGGGGGCTCGAACCGGGACCCTTACGCAGGTCCTTTTGCATAGTATCCTGTGCACTTAACCAGGTGCACCACTTCCCAGCTCTCAATAATTAAAATATTTATATCAAACAAAGAAAAATTAAAGAACAAAATAAGCCATGTGTGCCTAAACCGCTGTGCTACCACCCAACCCTGACAATTTTTTTAAAATCTTTCCTCCAGGCGTATCAATGTGGCTCAGCACCAGCTCTATGAATTCCTTGGCTTTTAGCAGCAAAGTAAGGACAAAAAAATGTTTATTATCTGATGTTGGGCATTAAGCCACCCCCCCTGCTCCATCCTGCATTGCTGACACTATGGCCTATTTACATAGTCATTGTTTTGCCTGAAAGATCCCCCCCCATCCCACTGATCTATCTTCTTTCTACCTAAGATCTGCCCTGCCTGCAGGGTAATATTAATCCCACCTGTTAAAAACCTTCGCAACAGTTGCTAAGGAAGCTTCTACCTTCCCAGCCTACTTTTGCCTTTCTCTACCCCCTTTCCTAGCCATTTCCATTTCCGACTTGCCACTTCCGGTTTTAGCCTATAAAAGCATTGGCTCTCCGATTAATAGATCCTTTTGCATTACCACACTGCCACAAGTTCCTGAGTCATCTATCTCCTGGGTCTCTGTGTGAGGAGCAGCCCAGGCTGAGTCTGGTCGAGTTCTCTCCAACCCAGAGAGCACAAACCCAGGGAAGAGGCACCCCCATGCTAGTCAGGTAATTGGATACCAGGGAAATGCAAATCCAGACTGCCATGGGCCATCACCAAGTCAAACCTGTGAGCAAGGCCTTTATCTAGAAGGCCCAGGACAGTGAATGCTAAGGAGGGATGGTGTGGGGAAGTTGAAGTCCTCATACTACTGGGGGGAGTGTAAAGTGGTCCAGCAATTGAGCAAAGCCAAATGGAGCACTCCTCCCAAAATTAAAATAGAGTTACTATTTGACCCAGCAATTCCACTCCTAGGTTTCTATGCAAAGAACACAAAAACATTCATTCATTCATTCAAAAAAACCCAAAAGGAAAGAAATAAATATCCTAGCACACCTTTGTTCACTGAAGAACTATTTAAAACAACCCAAGTGCCAAATAACAGATGACTGAATAAATTGTGATTTTGGGGACCTGGGCATTGTGCACCCAGTTATTCGAACATAGTACCACATGCAATGACCCACACAGGGATCTGGGTTCCAGCCAGATACATTTCGTCTGTACATTTATTTGTGTCTCTGAGCTCATGTGCAAATCTTAGTCTTCTGAGACCAAGGGGACATATCTCTCTATTTTCAAGCCCCAGCTCCAAAGGCAGCTCCAGCTTGAAAACCCCAGGCAGAGGGAAGCTCTGCTCTTGGCTGCTCTGCTCTTGGCTGTGGAGACTGAGGAGACAGTCTACCTTGGCTTTCTGCTTAAGAGAACTCTGTGCTCACCAAGTGCATCTTTGTCTATAGGCTGCTACAGCAGGATCCCAATTCCCGGGTTGCTTACACAGCACACAGTTAGCTCTCAGAGTACTGGAGGCTGGGAAGTTCAAGATCAAGACGTGACAGGTGTGGTTTTGGGAGATGACTGTCTTTTTAGCTTTTAAGCTACTGCCAACTGGCTTATTCTTCACCTGTAGTGAAAGGGGGAAGTGAGGAAGTATGGAGAGAGAAAGAATGAGGTAGAGAAAGAGAGAGAGAGAGACAGACAAACAGACACAGTTCTCTAAGATCTTCTTCCTATAAGGCCACAGATCCTACTATGGAGACCCTGCATTCATGAGTTCATCTAATTATAATCACCTCCTCAATTTCCTACCTCCTAATACCATTTTAAGGGCTTGAACAGATGAAGTGGGGTGTGGCGGGGTACACAGACACTTAATCCACCCAAAAGTACAAAGTAAATGAAAAGGACCAATCTTATTGAATGTTCCCATCACAGCAAGGATGTTCTTCCAACAACATCTAGAAATGAAAACATGTTTTTTTTTTCCCCAGTTGTTCTAAAAAGCTCCCAATCCTTACCTCCCAGTGTTTCCTATTTCCTCACCAATAAGTCAGACCCACGGGGGACTGTCTAATCAGTTCACATCAGTATCTCATTGTCCTTTGATGGCAGTGACCTCATCCCTAGATGAACACTTATGGTGCCCACCCATCTCTGATGTGAAAAATAAGCAAGTTTGCACATTCCTTTGGTTTAGAATAGCATGTACCAACGATAGTTGCAAAGCTTGCTGCCTACCATGACTCTTATTCAGACTCTTGGGAAAAGGAATCTCTTCATTGCAGATGCAATGACATAGGAGCACAGGGCAAAGAGTGTTTCTGCACATTGTCATCCACGTGTGACATTGCATTGAGAAGAGCTCTGAGAGTTCGTCAAGCACAAGCACGGGGAAAGCCAACTGAAATGATTTCATTTAATCTTCCTAAATTTCCTACTCGGTTTCAGTGAGAATTGACTTGGCCTCATGAAACATCTTGCTCAGTGCTTCAGTCAGTCTGAAGAGAATCAAGATTCTCTGTGCTTGATGCCTTTTTTTTCTATTTTTTTTTTATTGAAGAGATTAATGGTTTATAGTAAATACAGTCATTGATAGATGTGTAAAATATCTCTGTTTTCTGAAAAATACTCTCACCCCAGCCTAGGTCCTCCTCCACCATCATTCACCAGGACCTGAAAGCCCCCTCCTCCCCCCCCCCCACCAGCCCCCAACAGAGTCTAAGTTCTACTATGTGTTTCCTTTCTGTTCTTATTTCTCAACTTCCTCCCATAAGTGAGGTACCCCATATTCATCCTTCTCCTTTTGGCTGATCTTACTTCACATGATTCCTTCAAGCACCATGCAAGACACGATGAAGAATGTGGACTCATCATTCTGAACAGCTGAATAGTATTGCACTGTGTATAACTACCGCAAGTTTCTTAGTTACTCATATGTCGTTGGACACCTGGGTTGCTTCCAGATTTTGGCTAATATCTTTTCTAAACACAAAGCTCAACTTGTGTCATTGGAGTTTCCAACTTGCATGCCAAAGTACTGAAAAGGAATGGAAACATACTGGGCATCCCCTGCCCATCATGTATTTACAGAAAAGGAAAGTTTTCATACAGATTAGTGGGGAGACATGGGGAAGTAACTGTCATTTCAAAGGTCTCTACAGTTCTGAAAAGAGGTAGCATTTCATTCCGACACTGAAACTAAATTAATGGAGTTATTGTTGGTTTGTTTATGCAAAAAGACTGGAATCCACTCATTCTTTGATTTATGCGTTCATCTACCCTTCATTTTTAAATTTGACTTACGATTTTAGATGATACTAGAGTGCACATACTTTAAACAAAGAGACTAGGTCCTGTTAGGAATATCCATTGTTATATATAAATATAAGAGGGATCATAAAATTATTTTATTCATATGTGTGTGAATTATTAGTTCATTTTTGTCAGAATTCATGTTTTCGTGCCTCATATAAATTCTTATAAAGTATCTTTTTGTCAGCATGTATCTGAGAATTCTCTAAAAGGCTTTATTTTTAGAGAAATAAAGTAAAAAAAAAGATGGAGAAAAATACTTGACTTTCACTATTCATCCCACAATCATTGAAAAATAAAATAAAACTGAGACCACCAACCATATACTTGAGCTACTGTAATCCTGAAATTTTTATTTAATACTGAGTAACTAAAGAGCATGGGAAATTCTTATATTGAATTAGTACATTGGTTTCTGAGGTTAAAATCATAACTCAAAAAATATTGAAGTATTCAATTTTTTTTTCCTGCCTCCAGGGTTATTGCTAGGACTTGACATCAGCACTATAAATCCACTGCTCCTGGCAGTCATTTTTCCTTTTTTTTTTCTTCTTCTATTTTTTTTTTTTTGATAGGACAGGGAGAAATTGAGAGAGAAAAGGAGATAGAGAGGGAGAGAATGACAGACACCTGGAGACCTGCTTCATCACTTGTGAAGTGGAGCCCCTCAGGTGGGGAGCTGGGGGCTCCAACCAGGATCCTTATGCAGCTCTGTTTGCATAGCATTCTGTGCACTTAACCAGGTGCATCACTTCCCAGCTCTCAAGAATTAAAACATTTGTATCAAGCAAGGAAAAATTAAAGAACAAAACAGTAATTTGGTAAGCTCAGAGCATACTAAGATTTGTATGCCTACTTTATATAATTCTTTTCCAGGTACTCAAGTTAAAGAAAGATCAAGATAACAAAGCTATTATTAAAAGTTACAGATGTCAGTGTTAGAGGTGAGCATATAATTGAAGTTGATTCCATGGTCCTGTCTGTTTACACTTATTTAACAATCCCCTTGATGGACCATGGAGCATAAGTAGGTCACACTAAATAATATTCTTGAGTTAGGAATATTAGCCCTTCCTTCCAAGCCAAATGGACTGTGAAGAAACAAAAATTGATCAGGTCAGAGCAGGTCTAATTCTGTGAGCTCCCAACCTTTAGTTCCTGGTCTAACCGATATGGCAACCCACCTTGCAAAGCTAGCCCTCTGACAATATGTCTGAGCAGGACAGTCACCTACAGCAGTGGCTAAATAAACACAAACACAGAACGCACTTCTCAGGGGCCAGGTGGTACTGTACCCAGATAAGTCCATGCATTACCATGCCCCAAGAAACAGAGTTCAAGTCCCTAGTCTCTATTTGCAAGGAGGAAGCTTCACATCAGGTGAAGCAGGGCTGCAAATAGGTCTCCCTTTCTGGCTCAGCTTAGAAAATGAATTCCAGGTAGCCACCATATCTGATGCTTATGCTCATCCAAGCTTGAAAAAAGCAAGTGTTTTAATTACACATCAAATGTATTTGTGCTAGAAGAATTATCTTTGCAAGTATATTTACGAGTAGCAATTTCATCTCTATTTTCATGGCTAACTGAACAATTCTGATTATAACTGTTGAAGGCAATGTGATTTTTCTCTCTGTAGCAGTGGTGGTGGGAGCATCCAATATAAAACTTCTATTTTTTAAAAATTTTTATTTATAAAATGGAAACACTGACAAGGTCATAGGATAAGAGGGGTACAATTCAATACAGTTCCCACCACCAGAACTCTGTATCCCATCCGCTCCCTTGAAAGCTTCCCTAGTCTTTATCCCTCTGGGAATATGGACCCAGGGTCATTGTGAGGTGCAGAAGGTGGAAGGTCTGGCTTCTGGAATTGCTTCCCTGATGAATATGGGCATTAACAGGCTGATCCAAACTCCCAGCCTGTCTCTCTCCCTAATGGGGTGGGGCTCTGGGAAAGCAGAGCTCCAGGACACACTGGTAGGGTCATCTGCCCAGGGAAGTCCAGTTGGCATCATGGTGCTATCTGGAACCTGCCTTCTATTTTAACAGGAAGTTGTGTACTGTGATGAATTTGGCAAGACTGTAGGTGCAAGTGTTGAAGTGAGAAGTGACAGGAAGTACCTGGGGTAACACAGACACTGCTGCACCAAGCCAGAACACATGCGCCCCATGCACACAGGTGTGCCTGGGGAAAGGAAATTACTGCACAGGAAATGGGAGTGGTAACAGATGTGAGTGTGGCTTAGAAAGGAAGTGAGGGCGGGGCTTGCATGTTTATATACACTAGTCCAATGGGCTTGGCCAGGCTAGCTCTCTCTGCTTTGATGTATCTGCCATCATGTGAGTCAAGGTTTCTCAGGCACATTCTCTCTCTCTCTCTCTCTCTCTCTCTCTCTCTCTCTCTCTCTCTCCATCCTTCCCCCCTTCCCTCTCTCATGGTCTATGTACTCCAACATGTGGGGGTTCTCAACTTTCCTGAGTAAAATTTAAAATTCCTGAAAATCATGCTTTCTCCTCAAATTTTTGTTGAGTTTATGTGTGATGAACCTTTAAACACGTAGGGAATGAGCTTGACCTGAAGTCCCCTGAATACACAAGGACAAACAGTCATCAACAAGCTTCATCTAACTTCTTGTGCTTTTGAGATGTCTCCCAGCCACTGGCAGCACTTGGCTGGAAATTAGCCTGAACAATTTGACAGGATCAAAATGCCTGCCTGCTAGTCATAAGGACACATCCCTCTTGTGAAATTTAATGGGACTGTAAGCTATATTGTGCCCAAACACCTTTGCCTAGTAGTGACAGAATAACAAAAACAACAACAAAATAATAATAAGATCTGATATGAAACACACTGTGAGGACCTAGAAGCAAAGAGACATATTCAAGGTCAAAAGTATTACACACACACACACACACACACACACACACACACACACACACACAAAAGAACTAGCTGACATTTGAAATTTATAGTTTAGTCTTTTTCTTATGTAAAACTAACCTCTTAACATAGGAAATACTGGATGTGGTCTTCTGTCCCTGATGGGGGTCAATCAGTGTGCACCGGATGAACCAGTGAATACTAATAATGCCACAGACAGTAGCAATTAGCGTTAATGACTACAACTGTCATTATTTGAGATTACTACCCATGACATTGAAACAGCTTGTGCAGTATTGAAGCTTCATGAGGATCTGGACTTTTAGAATAGGAAGTTGAGGGCTCTGGAGAGGTAGCTCCGTGGCAGGACTCATGCTTTCTATGTGTGAGAATCTGCTCTGCATGTTCATTCCACAGTACCTCCCCTCCCAAATAAACTCTGAATATGAAATTCATGTTGTAAATATGCAATTTTTTGCCACTTCTCCCATTTCTCAAATTGTCTCCACAGTACCCTACATTCCTGTTCCCTTGTAGTAACGCCTCCTTATTTTATTCTCTTTGTAGTCACATTCTTTTCCATCTAGTGCTTTTTGTGTTGGTCTGCTTCTAAATTCTGTTTCTAAGACCCCTTCTGTTTCATTGGTTTAATCCCCCCTGCTTAACACTGTATTCTATTTACATAACCACTGTTAACTAAGCACCACCCTGCCTGCAGGGCATTGGTTTAATCCCCACTGGTTCATGATGTCTTTTTGCTCCACCCCCTCTCCTAGTACACCCTGATTTCCACAGTCTTTTTTCGCTCCACCCTCTCTATGTCACATCCTGTTTCCACCCTACTTGGTGAGTATATATAAGGACAGGATTGTGATTAGAGATAGCTTAGATTGCGCTGCATTCCACATGAATAAAGAGATACTGCTTCCCAGCTCAGCCATGAGTCCCTGGTCATCTCATATTTTTTATTTAGTTTATTTATTATTGGACAGAGACAGAGAGAAATTGAAAGAGGATGGGGAGATAGAGAGGGAAAGAGACAGAGAGACACTTGCAGCCACGCTACACCACTCATAAAGCTTTCCACCCTGCAACTGGGGACCAGGGCCTTGAACCTGGGTCCTTGAGCACAATAATGTATGCGCTTAACCAGGTGCACCACCACCTGACCCCTCCATCTGGTGCTTTTTTGTTTATTTTATTTTTTCTTTACTGGAGGAATTAGTGGTTTACAGTTAACAGAAAATAGAGTAGGTGCATGTATAAATTTTCTGTTTTCTACAAAAATATCCTCATCCTCAGCCTAGTTCCTTCTACACCACCACCAGCCACCAGGAGTTGAAACCTCCCCAACCCCCACTGCCACCCATTTTTTATTGTTTTATTTATTTTTGTATTATAGAATTACATGTCAACAGGGGTTCGAATCCACACCATTCCCACACCAGAGTTCTGAATCTTCAGTGTCTCCAGTGTAATCCACCACACTTCATCTGAGGTTGTAGACATGGGCCAACTTCATCTCTACAACTATCTGTCCACATTTTTACATAGTTGCCCCTTTTCCTTCCTGATCCAACCTTATCTTACCCTCTAAGCCACTCATGACAACATAACTACCTCCATATGTTCCTCTCTTTTTCCTTCTCTCTGGGTGCTGATGGAGCTGGAGTGCCTAGCCCTCCTATCACTTCTCCCCCACTGGGAGTATGGATCAAGGTGGTTTGGGGGGAGCAGAAGGTAGGAGTTCTGGCTTCTGTAATTGCTTCTCAGTTGAACATGGGTGTTAGCAACTCAATCCATACCCCAGCCCATTTCTGTCTTTCCCTAGTGGACCAGAGGTCTGGAGATGCAAGAGTCCAGGAAACATTGGCCACCCATTTTTAAATGTCATTTCTCTCCAGCTCAGATCTTTATCATTAATAGTAGCAGGATGACCTGTGTGAGAATGGAACTTCTTTCCCCCTTCCTGCCCCACCCCCCAGGAGGCATAGTGCCAATCCTCAATAAATGTCAGCTCAGTTGTCATTTCCTTATTTTGAGTTTGTAATAACACCATAAGAAACCTCCTGACAATCGGGTACATTGGTAAAGTATAGCTACAGGTAAGGCTGCCCAGATCTAGACAAGATATATATATATATATATATTTTTTTTTTTCCTAGACCTTTGCTATACTGCTCCAATACCTACCCCCCACTGCAACATTATTCACCACTTGTACTTCAGACTCACACTAGATTCTCTGATGAGGTTGACTAGTTGGCTCTGCTACGTAGAAGACAGCAGAGAGCTACGACTTTTGAGTCATATACACCCTAGGGGTGAATCTCAAAGTTCATGCAGATGTCTGTTAATCACTTACTCTCCTTTAGTGATTGTTGGTTGTGCTTTTATGGAAGTCTTGCATAAATCATTGGGAATTAAACACCAAGTGCACATTACAGAATACACAGGGATGGCCAACAGAACAATACCATGCAATAAAACCATCCAGTATTGACGTGGGAAAGAGAGAGAATTCTCAGTGCAAGTAGAGATGAAGGAAAGAGAACTCAACTCGAGATGGTGCTGAAGATTTTCTTCTTAGCAGCCAGCTGCAGCAAAGGAAGACTTTGCCACCTCATCTCACACCTGAAATCTTTGCATTTAGTTCTTGTGCTTCTCTGATGATTCGTTTCCCAACAGCTGGTACCCTGTCCTCCTTCAGACTGCTTTTACAGAAGACTGAATATGTCTTCACTGAGTTGAACTTAACAGAGGCTAAGAGAAGCTAAGAGATTTGTGCAAGGTTACACAGCATGAACAGAAGAGAAAGAACAAGCAAACTTTCTTTCTGTGTTTTCCAAGTTTTTCAATTCTAAGTTCCTAGCATGTCCTTGAGTTGCCAGCCTCTGCATTTCCACAGGAGGCAAAGCTGTTCACTTAGCTCTCCCAAAGGAAATCAGGTGAATGAATTACAAACTAGACAGACAGCTGATCCATACATTGCCACTTGAGTCTTAAAATTCGACATCTGGCACATGAGACAGACTATCTGAAGAATGGCTGAGAATTTCAAGAATCCCAGCTAGGCTGGTGAGTGACATACTTATCTGTCCCCAGAGGCCTCTGTCCCATGGGTCTGGAGAGCACACCTGAGTTCTCAGTACAAATCAAGCCCTCCTGGTGACCCACCCTTACTGTGCTGTCTCCCATAAGCTGTGTGTGTCTACTGAGTCACCTCTCTTTGTCCTCCCCAAGGCATGAGCTTAAGATTTCATGCATTTGAATTTGGGCTTGTATTTTACAAATACTTCCATTTTAAAAGTGCTATCCTAATTGATTCCAAGGAGCCAAAATATGTAACATGCAAAACGATACTAGTTACCGTTCATGAAAACAACAGCGACAACAACACACACATATCTAGTCAACTTAGTCAACTCTGATCTAACTTTTATTTTGATTGTATAGACAAGGAAAGCAAAGAGTAAGAGAGAGTCTCCCCCATAGCTGACTCTGGACACTGTCCCTTATTGTAGGGATTATCTGGTGTTTAGTGCAATCAACTCTCAGGATTTCAATTACAACGGAGAGAAATGCTCTGTGTTGGTATGATAAGTAATTTAAGCGTGGCAATCTCTCATTCCTGGATTATCCATGACACTAAATGAATAAAGTGCTCTTCTACCTAGTACTGCAGCTGTTACCCACATTATCTCTTATGTAAGACAGAGCCAAACTCTGCTTTTGCAAGTGAAAAAAAAAATCAATGGAAGATGTCTCTTAAGATGTAAAAATGAGATACCTGAATATCATGTTCTCATTTCAGGGCCAAATTCATCCAACTCTTCTCTCTAATGTGTGGTTCAAGAATAACAGGAATGAGCTTTCAAAGAAGACTGATACTTATTTTGGGGACCAATTTCATTTTACAGTCATGTCATAAGATAGTGAGAGAATAATGATATAGCCATCACCTCTTAAAAGTTAGATGAGAACTGAATGAATTCACATGTATAAAAATATATTCCAGCAGAGCACACACTCAAAAAAGATGCTTAGCCATTATTCTTTTGTGGGACTAACACAGCATTAATTTTAAGACTTACCTCCATGCAAGCAGCCCAAGAGAAATCTGCCCTGGATACAGCTAAGAAATCACACATCCTCTTTCTTAGAACAAGTGAATAATTTTCATGTCAAGACTGCTCTTGGCACTACATAACAAAAGGTGTTGACCAACTGAACAACAACAAAAAAAAAGTCAGTAACTTGTCTTTTGTGTTTTACAGGGGAAAAAAAAAGAGAAAAAAGACTTAAGTGGCCAAGTCATTTTGTCTAGAAAAATGACTGGTTTTGTCTAACTATTTTGCACAGCAGAAAACCACGGCTTTGAAAGAGCATGAGTGGCCAATTAGGAAGTCAATTCACTGTGTTTTGATTGTCTGGCTTTAGCTCCTCTGGCTCCTCTGCCGACTCAATCACAAATAGCCAGGTCTTGTCATGCCAAGATGGAAGTTTCTAAGCAATTCTAGACTAGACTGAACTCTCTTTAAAAAGTAATCATTTTACCCTGCCTTTCCCTAGGAAGTATCCAGATCAAATAAGAAAAGGCGGAAAGCTGGAGGGGAAAGGACCGATTTGGACTGATATGATGATGTTGGAATTGCTGATTATAGAGACACACAGGAGGAGAGGTCTCTGCACAGAGACGTGTCATCACACCACTGGCATCAGAGCTAGGGTAGGATAAGGTCACAACAGGGATCACCCTGAGAAAAGCCTTGTTTTCTTCCCCTTTCTATAAAGCCCTCATTCTTCCCCCAGGCCTGAGGTAAGATGACTTAGAATAGACAGAAGAATGAGTTCTATTTACCAAAGAGAGAGTCTTATTTGCCAGGAAATATGATCCTTGGAAAGACAAAGTATTCTTTTCCAAAGGAAATGAGATTTGTAGCCTTCTTCTCTCTCTCTCTCTCTCTCTCTCACACACACACACACACACACACACACACACACACACACACACACACACACACACACTCTCCCTCCCTCCCTGTTGGTATGCATGAGACCCCTTCTGTTTCATTTGGTTTAAATCCCCCCTGCTTAACACTATTCTATTTATATAACCACTTCATTCTATTTATATAACCGCTGTTAACAAGCACCTCCCTCCAGGACATTGGTTCAATCCCCACTGTTTCATGATATGTTTTTGCTCCACCCCCCTCCTTGTCACACCCTGATCCTCTCCTTGTCACACTCTGATTGTCACCAGTCACTTTTCTCTCCACCCTCTCTATGTCACATCCTGTTTCCACCTTACTTGGCAAGTATATATAAAGACAGCATTGTGAGTTTTACAGTACTGTACTTTGAGTTTAACTTAGCTCGTCTTAGATTGTGCTGTGTCCTGCATGAATAAAGAGATACTGCCTACAACCCAGTCATGAGTCCGGGTTGTCTGTTACCCGCCCGTGAAGCCAGCCCGGCAATAACAACATAACCTGTCGAAAACAACACTTCCCTCCAATTAATGGAAACTAGCTTTAGCATTTACCTATGCAGGGCCCAGAAAATGTGGAGGTGAGTCCTGATATCTTGATTCCAGCAGCATTATTACATCTCTGTCCATCTCAGATATCACCCTTGACCTCCATTTCCCAAAGGATAAAGGTTTCAGACCTCCAATTTCTGCTGGATTGGAATGTCTCCTTTGCCAAGATCAGCAACATATGAAAACTCTTTTAGTACAACTTTCTTCTTCCTCTTCCTCCTCCTCTTTTTCCTCCTGTACTTCCTCTTCTTGTTCTTCCCTCTCTTCCTCTTCCCCCTCTCCCTCCTCATTTTAACATGGAATAGGGGTCTGAACAAACGACCTTGTTACACATACACAAAACCACCAGTGACCAGCACTCTTAGCCCAATATTTTTATTCTATTATGTCTTTGAGAGAGAAAGAGAGAGACAGATGGACAGATAGACAGACAGATGACAGGGAATGAGAGACACTAAAGCAATATTACATCACTCATGGAGCTTCCCCAGAGCCAACCATGGTGCTCCCATGAGGTGCTGGAGCTCAAACCCAGGGCTCTATGCACAGCAAGGAGTTGTTTTACTGGCTGGACTAGCTTCTCACCCCAATTAGCTGTGGTGCTGGCTGGGAGCTCCCATGCAGGAGCCTGGGAAGCAAGTCGGCTCAGTGAGGATGTCTACACACTAGGACCAGGGAACTAGAAAGTAATGTGGGGCTGGGTGGTGGCACACCTGGTTGAACACACATGTTACAAAGCACAAGGACCCAGGTTCGAGCCTCCAGTCTCCACCTTCAGAAAGAAAATGTAAAGCTTTCTGAGGGGTGAAGCAGGGCAGCAGGTGTCTCTCTATCTCTCCTCCTCTCTTATCTCCCCTTTCCCTCTCGATTTCTGTCTCTATTCAATAAATAAATAAAGATAATAAAATAGTCTTAATTAAAAGAAGAAAAGAAAGTAATGTGTGAGCAGGTGTGTTCTTTTCTTTGCCCTTTTTTTACCAGAGGGTATCTCTGCTCTGGTTTTATGGTGCTGTGGGGTATTAAACCTGAGACTTTGGAGACTCAGACATGAGAGTATTTTTGCATAATCATTATGCTATCTCCTCCTCCATGCATGAAAATTTTAATTTAACTTTCAAACCTGTGCAAGTTTAAGAATACTACTCTATGCCCTCCGCTAGCCTAACACTCACTGTCTTTATCTCTCTCTCTCAGAGAAACAACCAGAATGTTCAACAGGCACATAGTCTAAACACAGTAATGTGTCCAAATTATGAAGTACTATATGCCTATGAAAATCATTAAATCTATAGCAGTGCTATAGAATCATGATTATGTAAAAAGACTTTTATTCCTGAAGTACCTGAGGCCCAAGTCCAATCCCCTGCACCATCACAAGTCAGCTTTGAGCAGTGTTCTCATAAAAAGAATTTTTTTCCATAACACCCAGTCAAAAAGATATTTGTACACCTATCTTCATAGCAGCACAATTCGTAATAGAAAAAACCTGGAAGTAACCCAGGTGCCCAACAACAGATGAGTGGCTGAGAAAGCTGTGGTATATATACACAATGGAATACTATACAGCTAACAAGAACAATGAACCCACCTTCTCTGACCCATCTTGGTGAGAGCTAGAAGAAATTATGTTAAGTGAGCTAAGTCAGAAAGATAAAGATGAGTATGGGGTGATCCCACTCATCAACAGAAGTTGAGAAAGAAGATCAGAAAGGGAAACTAAAAGCAGGATCTGACTAAATTGAAAGTAGGGCACCAAAGTAAAAACCCTGTGGTGAGGGGGAGGGTGGACATGTGGCTCCTGGGCCAGCAGGGGGGTGGGGGTGCGGGTGGGTGGGTGGGATGGGACACAATCTTTTGGTGATGGGAGTGGTGTTTATGTACACACCTATTAAATTGTAGTCATATAAATCACTATTTAATTAATATGAGAGGGAGAAAATTGATTGTATGTCTAACAAAGGGACTTTTCAAAGTTAATCCAATTACCAAATAATGTGATGATAACAGTAACTATCCATTGTCTTCTTGAACTCTAAGACAGCAGGAACCTCACATTTCCTCTATAGAGCCTAAACTTCCCCCAGTCCTGGGACCCTAGGGTAGGGCCCACTTTCCCATATGCTTCTCCCAATTCTTATCAAATAATATTGCATCCGCTGATTGCAACCTAATCAATGCAATGAGTGCCACTCCAGCATGCTTCACTTCAGACTGTGTCCAGAGGCTTCAGGTGTGGAACGACAACCCTTCAGCTTCATCACTCGGGTGAGACCTTTCCTTTCATAGTATTCTCTAATTCCATCCCAGGTGGTTCACTTCCTAACAAAGTCCCCAAACCTAGATATAGACCAGGTTCTAGGAGACAGAGCATATGTTCACACGCATCCATAAACCAGGGCAAATATATACTTGAAAACAGTAGTACACTAGAGTTTGCAGTGAGTACCCCCCAACACTTCATCTCCACTATTCCAACCTTTGGGTCCATGATTCTTCAACAATTTGTTTGGCTTTGTATGTTAACTCTCTTTTCAGCCACCAGGTTCCAGATGCCATCAGGATGCTGGCCAGGTTTCCCTGGACTGAAGACCCCACCAATGTGTCCTGGAGCTCTGCTTCCCCAGAGACTCACCCCACTAGGGAAAGAGAGAGACAGACTGGGAGTATAGATCGACCAGTCAATGCCCATATTCAGCGGGGAAGCAATTACAGAAGCCAGACCTCCCATCTTCTGCAACCTACAACAACCCTGGGTCCATGCTCCCAGAGGGATAGAGAATGGGAAAACTATTGGGAAGGAGATGGGATATGGAGATTGGGTGGCGGGAATTGTGTGGAGTTGTACCCCCCCCCATCCTATGATTTTGTTAATGTTTCCTTTCTTAAATAAATAAATAAGGATAGAAATTTTTCAAAGACAAAATTTTGAAACACTGAAAATCTTAAATCACATATACTGTCAACTAGAATTAAATCCTGGCAAATTCCAAAATCTCAAAATCAAGTGAGAAGATATACCCATCTGCATGTTCTGAGCACAAATATTTATACAGCTTAGGAGAAATATGACAGGATAAACCTTCAATTTAATGTAGAGTAACCCCAGAGGCCAAAATTAAGAGCCAGACTGAGAGTTGGAAAAATAGTTCATCAGGCTGGGCATGAGTGCTCTGGCAGGGAGGTAGCCTAGGTTCAAGTCCATGCACCACAGGTAGGTCCCGTAGTGATGGGGCATCTCTAGTACTGTGTCTGTCTCTGTCTCTGTCTCTGTCTGAGTGAAGAAGCAGCCTGAGAGTGGTCATATCCCTCTGTGTCATTTAAGCCTCAGTTATACTTACACACATGCACACACACACACAATGAGACTAAAGGAACATCACAACACACAGTTAATTCAATCATATCTGCTTAATATACATTTGGAAGCTTACTACTTATACCTGACAATAAAGAAAGATGAAATGACAATTGAAGTAGCAGATACCTGTGACTTCATTCACTGAGTGAAGACCCAAGAGGGTGTGAAATTTGAGTTTGAAAGTGATGTGAGGGGTGGGCAGGTCAGCCAGTAACATACCCGGTTGATCTCACACATTACCAGATACAAGGACCCAGGTTCGAGCCCCCAGTTCCCACCTGCGGGGGTGGGGGCACTTCTCACATGGTAAATCAAGTCTGCTGGTATCTGTCTTTCCTTCCCCCTCTCTATATCCCCACCCTTCTCAATTTTTCTCCGTCCTATCAAATAAAATATAAAGAAAAAAAAGATGTGGAGACAGCCCGCTAAGAGTGCACAGGACCTGCAGATGAGCAGTCTCCTGGTTCCACACCAGATACCACCCATAGCCAAGGGTGACCATTACTCTGGTCAAAATAAAGGAAGTGCAGTTACGTGTATAGGCTGAGGTTGCAATGTGTTTCTCCTCCTGAAAGCACAGCACCAGGTTATAACAACACAGCTGCTGTTCATCCAGTTCCCAGACAAAACCCCAAAGGGACTTCCAGCCACGCAGCATTCGCGAGTGTTGAGTGTTGCCTTAGCTGGGTGAGCAGAGAGATGGAGTCACCAGTTCAAACATGGCGCCTACCTTGGAGAGTCCTCAGGGTAACAGTTAAACTTCCAACGTCTAGCCTTGTGCTGAGGTACAGACGGCTCTCTCCACAGAGTGCAAGCCTGATGTGTTGAATTTTGTTCACCCATATGTGGATAATCTGTCTTTTTTTGAGCAAACCTTTATTATGTTTCAATAGTTGTAAACAGAGAGAGAACTAAGTTGAACATTTTTAGTATTTAAGGACATAGATAAAATTTGTTTTCTCAGGTCAGGGGTAGATAGCATAATGGTTATGCAAAGAGACTGTCATGCCTGAGGCACTGAAGTCCCAGGACCATAAGTCCCCTGCACCACCATAAGCCAGAGATGAACAGTGCTCTGGTAAAATAAAATAAAATAATAAAGATAATAAATTTAGAAAAATAAAACAGATATTCACCTTTAAAAAAATAAGTTTTCTGGGAGTTGGGCAGTAGCACAGAGGGTTAAGTGCACGTGGCACAAAGGATCCCGGCTTAAGCCCCCGGCTCCCCACCTGCCGAGGAGTCCCTTCACAGGCATTGAAGCAGGTCTGCAGGTGTCTGTCTTTCTCTCCCCCTCTCTGTCTTCCCCTCCTCTCTCCATTTCTCCCTGTCCTATCCAACAATGACGACATGAATAACAGCAACAATAACTACAACAACAATAAAAGAAAAAAAACAAGGGCAAAAAAAAAGGAAAAATAAAAAATTGTTTTCTCCTTAACGCTTTAATTTCTGGTAACCAGATCACTTTAAAATGACATAATCATCTAAGAGAATAATAATCTCCTATAAATGCCACGTTGAGCAAAGACTGGAGAACGTCTCATCAGAGTTAAGAGTATTTGCAGGTCTAAGTCCCCAGAGATTCCAGGTTCAAGTCCCAACACCACCATATACCATAATTGAGGATTTCTTCTCTCTCTCTCTGTCTTTTTCTCCCTTTATCTCTATCTCTCTCTCTATGAATAAATAAATCATTAAAAAATTAGTAACTGAGGAAGCCAGGTGCTGACACACTAGGTTATGGGCAAGTTACCACCTGCTAGGGTCTCCTGTGTCCTTCTTTATCTTTCCCCCTCTGTCTCCCTCTTCCACCTCAATTTCTCTCCATCTCTATTCAATAAGTGAACAAATAAACAAATAAAATATAAATAAGAACTTCAAGGAAAAAATGTGCTATGTGTTGGAAATACCAAGAGGAAATGGAACGTAAGTTCCTATCTGCTCCCTCAGGCATCAGTGTAACATGACAGCCAACACTTACCCTCTTTCTACTTACCATGACCCCCTTAGAGATGGTAGGCTTAGCAACAACTGTAATAATAGCTACCACTTACCAACAACTATGTCCTAGATATTCTGCCAGGTGCTCAGTGTGCATTTTACTTGTGGACAGTTTGTAACCCTCTCTGCAGTGCTCTGTCTCACTCTGAGCTGAGCTAGGAATCTTGGGAAATGGACATGGAACCACTTTTTTTTTTGTCTACTTTACTCTTGTGCCATTTTAACAGGCTCAAGTTTTCAATAAGGTCATCACCTCAGATACAGTTCTACTTAGCTACCAGTAACAAAGAACCACCAAGTGGCAGGTGTTATAACATGATCAACGCTTTGGGGCCATCTTCAATCCAAAGACATGAACCCAGGCCTGGCATGGAAAACTAGTTTCTCTGTGAAGACAGAGGCCCTGACTGTGGCTCACCCAGCCCCACAAATGGCCATCCTGTTTATCTCTTGGTCCCAAAGGGCTGCAGGGAGGTAGCAGAGCAGAATAGACATGTCCCTGAAATCTGCTCCTAGTTACCCCTGCTATTCCTCTGCTCATATGTCTTTGGCCAGAATTCCAGCACAAGTCTGCACTGAGCTCTAGGGAGAGTCAAGGGTTGAGAACTTGGATCTTGAGATCCAGGAAGTTGTGAAGTGGTAGAACACAGGACTTGAAAGGATCAGGCCCTAAGTCTGAGCCTTGGGCTACATAAGCTGAAGTGGTGCTCTAGTTCTCTCTCTCTCTTTCTTTTATATATTTAGTATTTATTTATTTTCCCTTTTGTTTATTGGGTAGTATGCCAGCTCCCCCTGGCTTCTGCTTAACCAAGCACCGGTATGCCTGTATAGGGATTGGTTTGATCCCACTCAAAGCTGCGGTCTATTTACATAAATCACTTTTATATTTACATAAAGCACCACCCTCCCTCTAGGGCATTGGTGGTTCAGTGGTAGAATTCTCGCCTGCTCCGCCCCCTCTCCTTGTCACACCCTGATTTTCACCAGTCGCTTTTCTCTCCACCCTCTCTATGTCACATCCTGTTCACACCCTACTTGGGAAGTATATATAAAGACAACATTGTTCGTTTTAGTGGGTGGTAGTTTAGTTTAGTTTAGCTCGGTTTAGATTGTGCTACATCCTGCGTGAATAAAGAGATACTGCATACAACCCAGCCATGAGTCCCTGCTTGTCTGTCTCCCGTCAGTGAAGCTCAGCCCGACATTTGTTGACCTTGTTTTTTATTGTTGTTGTACTTATGAATATTGATGTCATCATTGTTAGATAGGACAGAGAGAAATGGAGAGAGAGGGGAAAACAGAGGGGAAAGACAGACACCTGCAGACCTGCTTCACCACCTGTGAAGCAAACCCCCTATAGGTGGGGAGCCAGGGGCTCGAACCGGGATCTTTATGCTGCCGGTCCTTATGCTTTGCACCACATGTGCTTAACCCGCTGCGCTACCGCCCGACTCCCTCTCTCTCTCTTTTTAATAACAGTTCTCTTTAAAACTTTTCAAACCAGGGCCTCACACATGTGAAATCTTATTGTTCCTGGCTATTTGTTTTTTCCAATAAAGAAACAGAGAGAGTGAATTGACTGAAGCTTTCTCTACTACTCCTACGTAGTGTGCCAGAGGCTGGAGCCTGAGTCATTCTGATGGCAAAGCACCCACCCTACCTGGTGAACTAGCTCTCTGGCCCAACATTATTTTCCCTAAATCTGATTTTTTTTAATTTTACTATGAAGTATAAACAAATCAAAACTCCGGCAAACTGACAGAACCAGGACTTCTGAAAATCCCTGCTGAGAAGTTGTAAAAATGTTGGCACTCCAATTTTGGCATCCCTGTTTATTTTATTCTATGGTGTTACTAGTGTTTTGCTGAAATTTTTCAGATAGAGGGATTGTCATAGGGGGTTGGGCAGTGGCTTCCTCGGTTAAGCACAAAGTACTAAGCACACAGTACTATGAGCAAGAGCAAGAACCCAGGTTCCAGCCCCCACCCCCACCCCACCTACACTGAGCACTTTTCAGGAGCAGTGGCAAACGCTAGAAGAAGAAGGAGCAGTGAAGCAGGTCTGCAGGTGTTTATCTTTCTCCCTTGCTATCTCATCCTCCACTCAATTTCACTTTGATATATTGAATAAAAGGGAGGGGGAATAAAAAAGGGAAAATATGACCAGTAGGAGTGGTGAATTCATAGTGCTGGCACTGAGCCCCAGCTATAACCCTGGAAGCAAAGAAAGAGAGACAGAGAGAGAGATACCACAGCACCAAATGGTTCCCTGGCACCATAATACTCCCATTTGTTATGCTAGGGACCCTGGGCAGGACACATGGCAAGGTAGGCACCCTTCCTGGTGAGTCATCTAGTCGGATGACCCCAGAATTTTTCTTTCAGAACTCTGGAAACTGACCAAATGTCCACAGCCAACTTAAAACTGAATAGCCCATGTTGGTAGTGAAATGCACAGGTGGCCACAGAGAAAGCAGAACTGAAGCGAACCCCTTTCCATGTCCCCCTGCTGAAGAATTGTCTCTGTTTTATCTAGCAGCTCTAAGAGACCCTGGGTATAAGTTATTAGTATTTTATCAGACTCCTGGGGAAACACACACACACACACACCTCTTATCTGGGGGCCATTTATGAAAAACAGATGGCAGGCAAGAGTTTGATTTTCTAGTTCCCTAGGACAGAGGATTCCAGCATTGGAATCTGAAAAAAACGAAAACGTGAAATTATTCTGAGAGGCTTCAGCGAGTTCCAACAAATTCCTGGGAACTTTGACCATGCAAATGCACCCTGTTCTCCCTAGGGTCCTCAAAGAAGCATGAGCAGCCCAAGCCTCCACTTAGAACTGACATGGAGGCTCGGAGCCCATGTGACACCAACTCACGGTGGCAGCATTTAAACACACCAGCAGGTCAGACCGGATCACCTCATTGACTCTCATCTAGCCTCCTGAGTCCTTAGCAGAAGAATGCTTTTCCAAACTAGACGAAGAAGGAGTGCAGGAATGTGACCGTGACAGATAATCCGGAGAATCTCATGAGATGGGTGGAACCCGGAGAAGCAGGGTGGGAATACGGAAAATCTGAACTTTGAGGGAGACCACTGACAGTCCACAAAGGTACAGAGGTCTTGTTCAATATTAGTTTCTCAACACTGTATGCAAAGGGTTCCCCACCCCCGAGATTCTCCAAAAGGGGCGGAGCTTGCTATCACCTCACCCTGAGTGACCCCTGTCAAAGTTCTCATCTATAAAACGTTTCTGTTTTATAAAAAGATCTTCTGGTGCACTGTTTTAGCCACAAGGCCTTCGGACATATATTCCACACAGGACAGAAAGCTAACACAATGGCAGAGGAAGCTACTTAGGTGAACCTCTTGCCTTACTCAGAGACTCCTCAGACAGCGAATTCTCAGACAAAGGACCAGCATGAGGTCTCCTCTTTGACCAGCCACTTCCAGTCCCTGAACACGGGAAGTCCACACATTAGAAGGAAAAATCTGTCTGAGAGGTCTCACAGCAGCACAGCCAGCTCAGTGCACACAGTACTAAGCAAAGGACCTGGCCCCTTACCCGTAGTGGGGAAGCTTCACAGGTGGCAAAGCAGGTCTGCAGGTGTCTCTCTTTCTATTTACTTATTGACTGATTTATTTTAATGAAAACATTTTATTATCTTTATTTATTTATTGGATAGAGACAGCCAGAAATTAATAGGGAAGGGGGAGATAGAGAGGTTGAGACAGATACCTGCAGCCCTGCTTCACCACTTGCAAAGCTTTCCCCCTGCAGGTGGGGACTGGGGACTTGAACCTGGGCCCTTGCTCATTGTAACATGTGCTCTCACCCAGGTGTGCCATCTCCTACACCCAGTCTCTCTCTCTCTCAGTCTCTCTCTCTCTCTTCCCCCCGTCTTCTCTCAATTTCTCTCTGTCCTAGCCAATAAAATGGAAAGAAAAAAAATCCCCTGGATCAGTGGATTCATAGTGCCAGCACCAAGCCCCAGTGATAAGCCTGAAGGCAAAAAATAAAAATAAGAAATAAACGTGTCTGAGACAGCTCAATATTAGAGCACAAGACTTGCACACCTGAGACTTCAGAGGTCCCAGGTTCAATCCCCAGAACCAACTTATGCCAGAACTGAGAAGTGCTCTAGTCTCATGTCTTAAAAGAAAAAAAAGTGGTCCGGGAGGTGGCGCAGTGGATAAAGCATTGGATTCTCGACCATGGGGTCCTGAGTTCGATCCCCGGCAGCACATATACCAGAGTAATGTCTGGTTCTTTCTCTCCTCTGATCTTTCTCATGAATAAATAAGTTCTTAAAAAAAAAAACTAAATAGACGGAACTTCTTCATTATTGCCACCAGTATTGCTTCTGAGCCTTGGTACCTGCATAACAAATCCACTGCTCCAACTTGTCATATTCTCTGGCTTTTTTTTTTCTGCCTTCAGGGTTATTGCTGGAGCTTGGTGCCTGCACCATGAATCCACTGCTCCTCTTGGAGGTTATTTTTTGCTGGGAATACTGTGAGAACCATTTTGTTGCCCTTGTCATGGTTGTTATTGTTATTGTTGTTATAGCTGTTGTGGTGGTGGTTGGATAGGACAGAGAAAATGTAGAGAGGAGGGGAAGACAGAGAGGGGGAGAGAAAGATAGACACCTGCAGACCTGCTTCACCGCCTGTGAAGTGACCCCCTGCAGGCAGGAAGCCTGGAGTTTGAACCGGGATCCTTAAGCCGGTCCTTGAGCTTAACCCACACGCTACCACCTGGTCCCCTCTGGCTTGTTTTTTAATAGGACAGAAATATATTGGGGGGGGGGAGATAGAGAGAGAGTAGGGAGGGGAAGAGAGAGGGGGAGGGGGAGGGGGAGAGGGAGAGGGAGAGGGGGAGAGAGAGAGAGAGAGAGACCTGTAGTACTGCTTTCCCTTCACCACTAGTGAAGCTCCTTTCTGCAGGTGAGGAGCTGGATTTGAACCTGGGTCCTTGAGATTCATGACACTAACATGTGCACTCATCCAGGTGCACCACTTCCAGCCCTTCAAAGCTTTTTTTCTTTTTCTTTCTTTCTTTCTTTCTTTTTTAAGAAATGGGCAAGTAAGACAGTGAGGCTTTTGAAGGAAGAAAAGAATGGAAATGGAAAATGACTAATAGAGGAAAAATACCAAAGTATAGTTCCACAAAATAGCTCTGGAAGGAATTATTCAACTTAGAAAAATGCAACTGGGAGAGAAAACAGCAAGGCCGACAGTCCTGAGTAAGACTATGATGCAGGGATAGAAAGCCCCTTCCCGTGAACAGTCACTTACAGTCCTCAAGGTATTTCTCTAACAGTTTAAAACTCAGAAACATAGGCAAGGAAAGAACACCGAAACTTACACTTCAGGGATGTTTGTGTGCATTTCAGTCATGTTCACATTGTGTCTCTCTATAAAATCAATGTTTGAAACCTATTCTCAATCAATTCACACATGCATAAATTATATGACAATCAAATAGATGAAATTATTTTAACTAATGCTATGATCCATATAATGTTCTTTATATCCATACATGACTTGTGTTTTCTAAGAAAGAAAGAGAGAAAGAAAGAAAGAAAGAAAGAAAGAAAGAAAGAAAGAAAGAAAGAAAGAAAGAGGAAAAAAGGGAGGGAGGGAGGAAGGGAGGTCAGTGTGCTTCGGTGAAACTAGGACTGGCTCAGGGTTAAGAATCCCCACAATTGGGAGTCGAGCGGTAGTGCAGCGGGTTAAACGCAGGTGGCGCAAAGTGCAAGGTCCAACATAAGGATCCTGGTTCGAGCCCCGGGCTCCCCACCTGCAGGGGAGTCGCTTCACAGGCGGTGAAGCAGGTCTGCAGGTGTCTATCTTTCTCTCCCCTTCTCTGTCTTACCGCCTCTCTCCATTTCTCGCTGTTCTATCTAACAACGACGATATCAATAACAACAACAGTAATAAAAAAAAGAATCCCCACAATTCATCCAAGTCAACAGTTCGGACATAATTTCCATTCAGTCCCAGAATTTCTGCCCATAATACTCAAACTCTCATTCTTCTAGCAAGAATTCTTCATTTTATAGAACTTACAGGGGAAAAAATACCTGCATTTTCTTTATAAGAACTTTCAGCAGCCACTCAGATTCCAACCCCCAGCTCCCCACCTGTAGGTGGGCCACTTCACAGGTGGTGAAGCAGGTCAGCAGGTGTCTGTCTTTCTCTCCCCCTCTCTGCCTGTCCTTCCTCTCTCAATCACTCTCTGTCCTAAATAAATAAATAAATAAATAAGGCCTCCAGGAGCAGTGGATTCATAGTTCAGGTACAGTGTCCCAGAAATAACACTGGAGGAATAAATAAATAAATATATCTTCTAGCACTGATCTGGAGTGATGATCAGATTCTTCCTCCCACCTGGTTTACTCCATCAGTTCTTTTTTTTAAAAAAAAAATTTACATTTATTTACCCTTTTGTTGCCCTTTTTTTATTGTTGTAGTTATTATTGTAGTTATTGATGTCGTCATTGTTGGATAGGACAGAGAGAAATGGAGAGAGGAGGGGAAGACAGAGAGGGGGAGAGAAAGATAGACACCTGAAGACCTGCTTCATCGCCTGTGAAGCGACTCCCCTGCAGGTGGGGAGCTGGGGGCTCAAACCAGGATCCTTAAGCCGGTTCTTGTGCTTTGCACCACGTGCGCTTAGCCCACTGTGCTGCTGCCTGACTCCCTAGTCCATGGGTTCTGTCACTCTCCCAGTCACTCAGATTTAGTAACTCAGCACCCATTTGACCTCAACATCACACTCATCCTTTGGTGCTCAAGCATGTTGACCCTTCTTTTTTTTTCATATTTATTTTATTTATTTATTCCCTTTTGTTGCCCTTGTTTTATTGTTGTAGTTATTATTGTTGTTGTCGTTGTTGGATAGGACAGAGAGAAATGGAGAGAGGAGGGGAAGACAGAGAGAGAGGGGGAGAGAAAGACAGACACCTGCAGACCTGCTTCACCGCCTGTGAAGCGACTCCCCTGCCAGTGGGGAGCCGGGGTTGGAACCGGGATCCTTATGCCGGTCCTTGTGCTTTGCACCACCTGCGCTTAACCCGCTGCGCTACAGCCCGACTCCCGACCCTTCTTTTCACTGGTCTTTAAAACTCCTACTTCCATCTGTGTTCTCCGAAGCCCCTTCAGTAGTAGCCCGAGTCTTAT
Organism: Erinaceus europaeus; assembly: GCF_950295315.1. Lineage (NCBI taxonomy): Eukaryota > Metazoa > Chordata > Mammalia > Eulipotyphla > Erinaceidae > Erinaceus > Erinaceus europaeus. The sequence goes on along the minus strand of NC_080166.1, from coordinate 130,528,496 downwards.
GATTCCACCGCACACTCCCTATGTGCTCACTTGAATCCAATCAGTTCCTCCTAGTTTACTAAAACAGAAACTCTCCCAAGTCATGTTTTTCAAGTGATTAGGAAAGGTATTGTTATTGTTGTTGTTATTGTTTTTATTTATTCATTTATTGGATAAAGGCAGCCAGAAATCAAGAGGGAAGGGGGTGATAGAGAGGGAGAGAGACAGAGAGACACCTGCAGCCCTGCTTCACCACTTGCAAAGCTTCCTCCCTGCAGGTGGGAAGCCGGGGCTCAAAGCTGGGTCCTTGCACATTATATATAACATGTGCACTCAACCAGCTACACTACCACCTGGCCCCAGAAAGATTTCAAAGAAACCAACCTTATTTCTCACAGCTGTTATAAAACCCAGGGTTGCCTCAAACTATTAAGGGAAAGGTTCTTGCTATGTAAGGTAGAAGCCAGAAAGGAACTCCGAAGCCAGGGCAAGCTGGCAGGTGGCAGGCAGGTCTATCCAGGAAGCTGTGAGTCTGAGCTCCTCCTCCTCAGGCTGGCAGAACTAGCCAGAGTGTTCGCCAGTGCAGATTCCACATCAGAGCCCACCACGGGTGCGGCCCAAGAAGACACCCCCTCCCTCAGGAAGAGGAGACTGGAAAAACCCATTTCACTCAGCTTGGAAATACAGAGGAGTTTTTGTTTGTCTTCTCCAGGAATGCGCAAAACCAGCAGACAGAACCAGGGCGTGAGTCAGGGCTGCACTGGGAATGTCCAGGGAGGGGATGCAGAGTGACTCAGAGGCTGAGCAGCGAAGCATTTTCCAGGGGAGACAAGCAGGACACAGCACACAGCACACACCCTCTGCTCTTGGCTTTACAGCAGCAGCCAACTCCACGTCCGCAGTGGCCACTGTTCCCTGATGTCTGGTGCCATCGGTTAGTTAAAGACTCATCTTGCATCTACTTTGCCACTGAATGAGCGATTCAGAATGTGCTGGGGAGGGGGGGAGATGTCCTAGGGGCCTCAAGTTATTGGAGAAAGCTGGCTGGTGGCAATGAAAAAATATAATATTGATCAAAGGCAGAGGGGCCAGGCAACAGTTGACTCTGGAATGAAATGTTAGGCTCCCAAATCTTCATCTGCACTATTCCAGCCTTTAAGTTAGTCAACAACGTGTTTGGATTCATATGTTAACTCTTTTTTTAGCAACCAGATTCCAGATGCTACCATGATGTCAACCGGACTTCCCTGGACAGACAACCCCACCAATGTGTCCTGGAGCCCCGCTTTCCCCAGACTCCTGCCCCACCAGGGAAAGAGAGAGACAGGCTGGAGTATGGATCCACCTGTCAATACTCATGTTCAGCAGGGAAGCAATTACAGAAGCCAGACCTTCCACCTTCTGCATCCCAGAGGGTTAAAGAATAGGAAAGCTGGGAGTCAGGCACAGCGGGTTAAACTCACATGGCACGAAGCACAAGGACCCACGTAAGGATCCCGGTTTGAGCCCCTGGCTCCTCAGTTGCAGGAAAGTCGCTTCACAGGCGGTGAAGCAGGTCTGCAGGTGTCTGTCTTTCTCTCCCCCCTCTCTGTCTTCCCCTCCTCTCTCCATTTCTCTCTGTCCTATCCAACAACGACGACATCAAGAACAACAACTACAGCAACACTGATAAGATAACAAAGGCAACAAAAGGGGAAAACAAATAAATAAACAATCTTTTAAAAAAAGATAGGAAAGCTATCCGGGGAGGGGATGGGATCTGGAGTTCTGGTGGTGGGAATTTCATGGAGTTGTCCCCCTCTTATCCTATGGTTTACTCAGTGTTTCCTTTTTATAAATAAAAATCAAAAGAAAAAAGAAAATGAAACGTTAGACAATGATTAGCCGTCTATCTGAGGAGAACTTTGATGAGGCCGGAGACCGAGAGGACTGGACAAGTGCAGATATCAACTGTAATTGTGCAAACTTGTTTATTTTTTATTTTTATTGTCACCAGTATGTTATCACTGGGGTTCAGTGCCTGCACTGAGTCCACTGCTCCTAGAAGCCACTTTTTTTTCTTTTCTTGTTTTTTTTTCCTTTTCTCTATTTTATTAATAGGGCAGAAAGAAACCGAGAAAGGAGGAGGTGGCTTAGAAAGGGGGAGAGATGGAGAGACACCTGCAGACCTGCTTCACCACTTACAAAGTTTCCTCTCCTGTGTGTGTGTGTGGGGGGGCTTGAACCTGGGTCCTTGTGTATGGAAATGCTTGCTCTCAAACAGGTGTGGTGAGTCACCGCCCCACCCTCCCCTGCAGACTTTGAAAGGTTTGAGCTACAGCCTTTGCCGTTAAGGGGAGCCACAGGGAACACCTGGACCCTCTGAACAATACACACTGGGCTGTGTGGCCTCCATCTCTATGCAGGGCAGCACCAAGTGCCAGGTGAATGCACCCTGCCATCAACTCCCCCCACCCCCACCCCTGGGCTGGTCTCAGGTGTTGATTCTGAGCTATTCAGCACATTCTGGGCAAATGTCCTTGTGATTTTTTTTTTCCCCTGCAAATTTGCCTAACTCCCTGTTGCAAAGCAACCACTGGCTTTCTTGCCTGTTTGGGTCTTAGATCCCAGTAGGCTTGGGCCAGAGTTCAGACACAGCCTGCCCCGTGGAATTTAGGGGCAAAAAAATAAATAAATAAAAACATTCCACTGTCCTTCTTTAAGACAAATACAATACAAGTCATAAAACAAAAGAACAACAACAAAATTTAATTAAAGGAAAGTGAATCGTAACACTAAAGGAGGGAATATGTAGAAGCCAGAATTCCCACCTGCTGCTCCACATAAAAATTTTGGTTTGTACACGGGGGGTGGGGGGAATATTAGGGGGACATAGGCTCTGAACTCTAATTCCATCAGGACCCAGAGACAGGAGTAAAAGGACATTCAGAAATAGCAATGGGCGCAAAGCTCAAGGACAGCTATAAGGATCCCACTTCGAGACCCTGGCTCCCCACCTGCAGGGGAGTCGCTTCACAGGTGGTGAAGCAGGTCTGCAGGTGTCTGTCTTTCTCTTCCCCTCTCTGTCTTCCCCTCCTCTCTCCGTTTCTCTCTCTGTCCTGTCCAACAACAATCATAACTACAGTAAAACAACAAGGGCAACAAAAGGGAATAAATAATAAATAAATAGTTTTTAAAAAAGAAGAAGAAATAGGAGTGACTTAGAAAGGAAGAGAAGGCAGGACCTTCTTAGACTAGAGGAGCAATATATATACACAGATATATAGATAGGTAGGTAGGTAGAGAGATACATAGATAGATAGTTATAGAAATAACAGTCAACCCACATCTGTGATCTTGGGAGAACTAATGCAGTTTCCAATGGAGGGAATGGGGACACAGAATTCTGGTGCTGGGAATGGTGTGGAATTATACCCTGATCTCATAATTTTGTAAATCAATATTAAGTCACTAATAAACAGAAGAAGAGGCAAAGGGAATGTCAGAAATATGCTGTCCAAATTTGGCTCAGTGCAGTGCCCCCTGTGAAGTGGCGCAGACCCGCCCGCACAGGTGTGTGCCTGGAGACAGACCACGCCCCCTTACCTGCACAGGTGCTGCCGTCATAGGTCTCGCACACCCAGTCGTGACACTCACACAGGGGCCCGAAGAAGGTGCCCGGCTCGCTCACGTGGCAGATGCACACTCCGCAGTCACAGCGGCCCCGGCCGTGGCACAGCGCGCCCCCTGGTGGCTGCCCCGGGGCCCTGCAGCGCCGCTCCGACTCCGACCTGGACAGCCTGCAGGCAGCGCCGCGGCCGCTCCTGCAGGGGGCGACAGAGGACACGGGGCTGTGGTCCAGGGCAGCATCCTTGCGGGGGTGGGTGGAGGGGGCGCTGTCCTTCCAATGTCCACCCCCCACACACATGGAGATGCACAGTCCATCAGGTGAGAGCCTGTGGCCCCCATTTGCTTGGGGCACCACACCATTCCTGAAAGAACTGGGTTTTCCCAGACAGCTTGATTCTGGCCCTGGGCTGTCCCTGAGTATTCCTCTCTGTCTTGTCAAATAAAATAGAAAAGAATATAAACAAATGAATAAATAAATAAATAAATAAATACATAAATACATAAATACATAAATGCATGTCTGAGGGTCCCGAAATGCCAGCGCTGAGGAGAGCAGAAGGGAGGTTGGTCAGACAGATAAATACCGACAATCTGGTGAACTACTTGACCAGGCAGGGCGCCCACCTTGCTGTGCTCAGGCACCAAGATCAAGTTCTGGCATTCCCTGAGATAGTCGCAAAGTGTAAGAACCCAAGTAAGGATCCCGGCTCCCCCCACCACCACCACCTGCAGGGGAGTCGCTTCACAGGCGGTGAGGCAGGTCTGCAGGTGTCTATCTTTCTCTCCTCCTCTCTGTCTTCCCCTCATCTCTCCATTTCTCTCTGTCCTATCCAACAATGACAACATCAACACCGACAACAATAACTACAACAACAAAACAACAGGGGCAACAAAAGGGAATAAAATAATTTTTAAAAAGAAATCTTGATTATAAAAAAAATAAATTAGAGACAGGAGGAAATTATGTGGAATAGAGAGAGGGAAGAGAAAGAGATACTTTGCAGCACTGTTTTACCACTCATGAAACTTCCTTCCCTGCAGGTGGGGACTGGGAGGATTGGACCTGCATCCTTGGGCATTTTGGGGGGGGGGGGAGTTGTAGTTTTTTAATCTTTTTTTAATATTACTTATTATTGAGTAGAGACAAAGACAAATTGAGAGGAGGGAGATAGAGAGACAAAG